>NC_052104.1:2979253-3106278 GCF_012273895.1 Zerene cesonia
GCTTTTTTGTAAATGTGAACTGTGTCCTTTGTTGGAAATTCATAATTAATAAATAAATAAATAAATAAATAAATAAATCAGCACCATTACTATTAAATTATCATATCAATATTAACCTTACAAAGTTGTACGGTTCTTTTCTTATTGAAACTCGGGGCTATTTTAAGAAACTGTGTTTAACGTGAACAAAGTTTGCACGTCGGCAGCGGAACTATTTTACTGCAAATATTTTCATCAATTCTGAACAAACTGTTAAGTGTGAATATTTGAGGAACAAGATTTTGTTTTTCTTAAAGACTACTAGTTGTTTCCCACAATTTCGTTCGTGATTATAACTTATAAGTAGTAAAATAGTAAAATAAATTTATTTCTTATCAAATTACAAGATTTTTCTTAATTATAGACAAATGTCACAATTACTGTAAATACAGTAATTGTGATAAGTGGCACCCGTTCTAGGCTGAGTTCAAAGAACTCGCATGTGTGGACAGGCACCAGCTTCTTTCCTTACTTTATAAGTAATATGAAGATTAATAATGTTTAGTGATAGCAGATTGGTCTAAGCGTTTGTTTACTATGAAATGTCGTACTTTTTTTACTAAAAAAAAGGCGACACTTGTTTATAGATACCGTAGTGATAATAATGATATATGTATGTGGGAGCTTCCGAATAATTTACGTTTAGTTTACGGAAACCAATGCGACCTTAGGATAAACAATGACATATAAGATATTACTGGAATTACGATTTTTTATTTCTGGTATAATTACAAAGCTAATATACAGAAAATCCTGCCTCGTGATCAAATTTTTTCTATTCTTTCAAAATTTCTCATTTATAAAGCATTTCAATGCTATAAAACTAAAAATTAAAGCTAATATACATTTTACCACGAAAAGGCTTACGGTCAACAATAGGAAAAAAAATCAGAATAATCATACAAATATAAGAGAGTAGTGTAGTTGATCTTAATCCAGGCCTGTTGTAATTTTCGTCCATATCGTTTACTCACTATTAAGTTTCTTAATTTTAACTTGGTGCAAAAAAATTTAGAACGTCCATACCAATTTGAGAGAACGTTCAGCTACGTTCAGCCCTATTCCATATATTTTTTAAATCTGCATTATTAACTGTCTCTCTGCTTAAATTTTAAGTTTGTATCACAAAAAAATTAACAACTTTCATACAAATATACGACAGCGTTTAAGACTCCTATCCTATCCCTATCAAATGAGTTTGACACAAACATGTGACAGCCCTTAATCCAGTCCAATTGCCCTTAATCAGATCCATCCTTAGCGGACCTCTTTTAACCATAAACTTAAAAATCTGTTCTTTTTTATTCATAAAAATAATTTAAATAACTCTTATTCCCATACAAGTAAAATCATCATCATCAAAAAATATTTAAATGTAATATTTCAGATTATGGGTAAGTATGTACAAATTTGAAAAGAATATCACATGCAATTATGGTAAATATTTACTTAATATATAACCATTGAGCAAAAATCACCAAAACAAACGGAAAACAGCTTATCTATTTTGTAGTCTTAGTTAGTAGTCGTTAGTCCTTCGTTGTAGTCCTTGCTTTCAAAAAATATACCATACAATCATAAAAAACAAACCTGCACAATACACGACGCTGTAAAACCAGCAGAATAAAATCACACCAAACAATTTATATCCCATAATTACAATATATCACTGCACTACAAACAGCATTGAAACCTCAATATCAACTAGAAGGAAACCATCACCTGCTAAAAATGTCACACCTTAAAATTTGCATTAGACAAGGTAACGTTATTTTCCTTTATACACATTCTAGATGCTTCTATGAGCGTATATTTATTTAAGTATATACACATAGTGTACCGATTTACGAAAACATTTGCTCCCACAGTCCGTGTGTGGATAAATATTATATAAGCATACTAATTAATAAACATTGTATAATCCCGTGTAAAACATTCAAAGCTAATAAAACAAGTTTACTGAATCACAAAAATAATGTTTTCTTAGGTTTTTGTAATCTTCCTAATTCAGATTTATTGAATTAAATAAATTTATTTCCCTATGTCATGCAAACAGTACGTGTATCTTAGTTGTCCAACTATTTATTTTAACTATTATTATTATTTGATGTGAAAAATTTTAAATTTATTATTCTTTTTTTAAAACGTAACATAAGCTAAATATGAAAATTTCAATGAGACAGAAGAGCACTAAACCATTCTGTTTAAAGTTTATTGGTTGATGCATTATTTGGAAACACATCTATTAATTATCCTTGGATGTTAATATTCATTACTAGCGGTCCGCCCAGGCTGCGCCTGTGGTACATATATAGCCTTCAGCCTTCCTTAATAAATGGGCTATCTAACACTGAAAGAATTTATTGGACCTATTGGATTATAATAGTTCCTGAGATTAGTGCGTTCAAACAAACAAACTCTTCAGCTTTATAATATTAGTGTATAGTATAGATGTAAAAAAATATTTTAAAAAACCGGATTCTATTATTAATTGCATACCACACTCCATATTCAATCATATGAAATCATAACGTAACCAAAATAACCTAATAGTTCATCAAATCCTGTATCTATTTATTAATCGTTAATCTTTTTACAACCTACTTAATGGTGTTAACCATTGAGAAACCCGTAATCAAAAGAAGACAAAACAAAGCTAGATATCAATTGTTTTACATTTTACCCAATTAATTTCAATAGACGAGTAATGTCACACAAATATCTAGTATATTGTAACAATGCCACTCGAGTTTGTCTCATTAGTGGCATTTATTTTATCGGCGTAACTAGTGAGCCAATTAGTCCTTTTCATTAAGAGCGAACCTTAGTCACGATATAAATAAATACCTAATTATCCGCTTGTACTGATTACTTATATTGACATTGGAATTAAAACAAATTGTGTTTCTAGAAATTTGTTGCCTTAAATGTTAAATTTTATGTTTAATAAACTCGATGAAATTTGTGAAAATCACTCATTTAACAAAAATATTTTAATTAGATATCTATTTTTATAAACTACTAGCAAACTCGGCGAACTCCGTTTCGCCACCAGATGGCTTCGTTTTTCCCGCTTTTCTGTTGAAATTTTTCCGGAATTTTCTTTGCTATAAACCTCACGACGCCCAAGACCTTTCCAACGAATGCAAAACCGTGGAAATCGGTTCGTGCGTTCTGGAGTTATAGCGTCAGGAAGGAAAACCCGACTTATTTTTATATAGTAGATAGAAGATAGATATACGGCTTACATACTAATATATAAAGTTGAAGAGTTTGTTTGTCGGACCGATTTCGAAAATTCTCTCAAATTGGCCACCCTATCCCTGAGTGCTATAAGCAAAGACGAAACCGGGGTACATCGTTAGTATGAATATAACAAAAAATGACCAGAAGTTATTCAAAAGTTATTTTAACTTCTATCTTTTAACTAATTATCCATTTGGATATAGCCTCTGCAAAAGTTTAATGTGCGTTGCTGATTACTTTGAAATTTTAATCTAGTCTAATTGCAAAATACGTCCATAGCTTATTTCTTCTACAAACACAAACTGAAATGACAATGTCGATCAATATAATATACCGTGTTGTATAAACTATTCTTTATTATTGTTCGTTAAGATAAGATGATCGATTTTCCTCACATTTAAATTCATTTTTCCTTTATTAGTATTCTAGGGAAAAAAAATAATTCAACTTACTCAGTAATATCGGAATTGTTTAACTTCAACTAATTATATATTATGCATCGCGTATTTATAACGCATTTGCCTGTGGCATAGTTGCAAACGGATGGACTGATTTGGCAAGGCTTATCAATCAAATTTTGTTAGCTCAGTCAGATGTTATAAAAAATGGACCAGAAAGCGTTTCGGTTTGACACTGATTTAAATAAAAACCTAAATAACCCGTTACGCAAAATTTCTTTAACAGTTTCCAGACTTCTTTTCATAGCGCGCACATAATAAAGTCAATTTAAAAATGTATTATCAGTTTTACCATTCGGTAAGCCCTGTAAAGTTGTAGGTAATGCTCAAAATACTGTAGCGCTTTAGTTCGGCTCCTTCCAATTTTGTTCAGTTGTTTCTGTTTTCTTTCAACCTCCAGCGGATTTTCTTTTAAATCCTCTTATTCTATTTACTTGTTCCTACGTACGATTTAAACCCTGGCTTTGTTCGTTTGGATATTAAAACAGTTTTGCGTTATTCGTTTGCTTAGGTTTTTCTTGCTTAGGATAACGTTCGACGTTATTGATAGGTTGTTTTATTTGTACTAATTTATTATGTTTCCGTTAAATATTGTTTTTTCAGGAAATTTTTGGCACTGCATAAAATTGGATGTTTCATAAAGTTCATGCAATTATTCCATAATAATATATTAGCATTATATTTTGCACTGATATGAAAAAATGTTGTCATTTCTTATGTTGAAATACGATCCAATAGAAACATATAGCATTTATTTATATTCCCATATCTCTTGATGCATAATAATTCGTTTTGTCAGTATTGATTACGCACGAAAACTTGGATTTCTAGATATATCTTTTGAGGTTGCTAAATTTTGTCTGACCTTTACCTTGTGGACTTATATAGTCGTTTTCCGTTTAATGGCCTTTAAACATAATTATTTGAAATACACATCAAATGTGTTTATGATAACTCAAACTTAATTAGAATGTTCCACTTCAGATTATATTAACGCTGATAGAATAATCGCAATTCAAGACCGAATTTGCCCTTCTGTAAATAATTTTACTTGGTTTCTTTTATTTTTCGGGTTAATTTTACATTTAGTAATTATAATGGATGTAGTGAAGACATTCTTATGCATGTGGAAATCGAAGAGAGAAAGTACATATAGATCCCATGAAATATATTAATTCTCCTGTCTTTTTTTAAATTTTAAACGACATTTTACATAAAAACGTAAGTATAAGAGAGTCAACAATAAATTTTTTGTCAATTACATTTACGTGTAGTAGGAGAAACAGACTTTTTTTGACATCTATTATACATATTAGTACGGAAGATCGTAATGCTTGAGTAGTTTAAGTTATTGAAACAATTTTTCTTTATGTCATAGTCGGCATTGGGTCGCCTGATGGTAAGCGCTATCAACGCCCCTAAACATTAGGATAGGCATTGTCGTTGGCTTTAAATGGAAAAGAATGAAGAAAAGATTGACAACGGGAATAAAGGAAAGTACTGGTACTTCGCCATTCACTGAATCGAGCACGCTCCGGCACGAATTGGGCTAGCTAACCGGGGATGGTACCACAGACGATGGGCGTGAAATAGTAGAATGTTACGGTGCCCAATTCGTGCCGGAGCGAGCTCGACTCCCACAGTAAAACAACGAGAATTCAACGTAATTGCAATTACTCCGCCATATATTGATATTAATTAACGTGGTTTTAGTGAATTTCATATCACACAAAGCGAGCATCAGATGAATCCGATTTAATTTGTACTTGTGCGATTAAAAGGGCTTTAAATTTGTGGATAATTGACCGCCACACGTTCAGTGCGGATACATTAAACGATTTGAAATAGTGGATACGGTTGGAAAAATAGAAAATTTCAAATATGTTTGAAAAATGAAATATTAAAGAGTATCAAATATTATATGTATCCTCAACTTCGTACTAGTAAATATAGATATTTAATGACAATACTCAGTCCTGTGTTTCATAAGGCAACCGAATAAGCATAGGATCGATTCTGCACCATTCTGTGACGTCATTGGTGTAAACGCAAACTATGGTCTTAGTTCAGATATAACGTTTGTTCATAAAATATGTTGTAAAGAAAGGATTCGTGAATAGACTACATTTTTCAAACTCTATTCTTAGTTGTATCGCTATCGCTAATTTGTAATCCACAACACATTCTTTGAAACGAAAATTTGAAGCTTCTTGTTCCTTTAAAAATTATGTGAATATTGGATGGTAAAAATTCGGGAATTAAGACCTAAAATAAGAAATTATATACGCACCTATTTATTGGATATTATGCAATGTGCGTAATTTTTAATAACATCTTATGATCAAAAATAAAAAAAACCCTAAAAGGATTCTAACAATCTACAATACCAATAATAAACTTAGAATCTAACTTGCAATTAACTATTACTATTAAATGACTGTTCGTGAAAACGAATGTGCGTCATAATATTAATCTTTATTACCAAAACCGTTAAATTAATAATTGCTTTATTTGCCAACCACACTCATCGTCCGAAGCATTGTCATGGTGTATTCCTGTTAATTTGATTCGTAAAATTATGATGGTTATTTGATTTATATTATAATTATTTAATTTTAAAGGACAATGGGTTTTTTAACGCTTAGTAAGATGATTGTTTCATATATGCGTCTTAATCTTTTAAAACTTTCAGTTATTGTTGTGTTTAATCCTTCTTTTATGTGTTTTTAATCTGAAAATCCTTTTTTAACATATACACACATATACATACATATTTTCCAATATTAAAAAGTAAAAAGAAACCAGAAACAAACATAATATAATGAATTATATTAAACAACAACACAAGTAAAAATTCCCAGCATATAATATACAAAATATGAATATTATGTGAAGAAGTAATAGAAAAGAAAATAAGAAGAAAATTTGATATTCTAAAATTTATTTATTGTTTTTTATCATTATTTAAAAAGGAATAAATGAAAACAAAAGCAACATTTCTTTTTTTAATTTATCCAGCTTTTGCCCGCGGCTTCGCACTCGTTAATTCGGAATATTTTAAAAGATTTAATTTTCAGTATTATAGCATTGAAATGCTTTATAAATTTTGTAAGTTTGGCAAAAAACGCGGATTCGAATCTCGCCTCGTGATAAAAAAACTCTTTTCTTTCAAAATTTCTAGTTTAATAGTTATTATTATACATATAAACCTTCCTGTTCAATCACTCTATCTCTTAAAAAAAAACCCCATCAAAATCCCTTTCTTAGTTTAAAGATTTAAGGGACAAAGGGACATAGGGACAGAGAAAGCGACTTTGTTTTATACTATGTAGTGATATATGTGTGATACTCTTCTTTGAAGACGCGACTATATTATCTGAAAAATACATAAAATATTATTAATTTATGGAATTAAAGTTCCTTGAAAAGTATTTGTAACGTTGTATATTTGATGTTAAAAACATATTTATCTCCTTTACACGAATGGATCTATCACATTTCTTTTAATTGATTTGCTTTTTTAATTTAGTAGTAAATCATTCATGTTGTGTTGTATAGTTTATTAAATTTTATGTAATTTATACATAAATTGTACCCTTAATGATGAAACATACAGCTATAAAGCTGTAACTATTCATTATACATACACATTGGACTATGCCATATCGTAGCTAGTGACATATTTAATGATAAATTTAAATTACTTTTCATACAGGCGCTGTTCTAACATAACGTTATAGAAGTAATGATCATCAGCCCATATATGTTTCAAGGACTCGGGCCTCCTATGACCAAGTACAAGTTGGTAGATGCCGTATGTCGTCAAACTTTTTTTAATCCTTCGACATGCCGCTTCCTCACTATACTTTTCTTCATCGTTTCGAACAGTATTGATGTGGATTATGTGCAGATAAATTGAGAAATCAATAAATTTGCACTCTCGAACGGTCCCGAAGTGCCGACTTTTTACTTCAAGTCCAAGGTCCTAACCATTGAGTGACGACTTCATTAATAGAAATAAACAACTCTAAATACACCTCTAAAAAGAAAATGGATTCGAAACTCACAGCTCTAAGCAGTTGGAACATACTTCGGACAGTTCTCTTGTAAAACGCAGTCACCGCTGTCATTTCTATAGTACCCCTCATCACAGGCACATTGGGGTTGGCAGCCCGAGCGATAGCACTCCCTCTGTACACCAATATCACGGCAGCTGTCCGAGAAGCAAGGGGGTGGACACGGGTACCATACTTCATTCGACCTCGTGCAATTCACTGGAGCTTTTTAAAAATTCATATATATTAACAAAAATCTACACAGGATTTATGTATTGTTTTTAGATATCGCAATTATCAAGGAAGATTTTAAGCTATTTAACATCAGGTACTACGAGAGTAAAATCGCGGGGCACAGCTTTGTTTTCTCAAATCTAGTCAAATTGTACTTACACTTTGACCAGATTGAAGACTGTATTCTTTAATAAGTCTCTCACAATACTGCCATCTCATAAACGGTTGGGTAATAAAATAATTTTACTGGAGTTATTAGCTAAAGCATAGTTTGGAAGTTTAATTTAAACGCTTTACAACATCTAAGTCAATGCCTCGGTCCGGTGAGAGTAAGTTTGCAATAATGCGCTTCGAATATTACAGCCACTAACCGTTTAACGGTGGGTAATTTAATAAAAGACATATTTGATTAGTCTGCCGTATGATATTCGCCTTGACTTGAAAGCGTCCATTAAGAACGCATAATTTTTAGGCACATAGTTATTTCTCAGATCAAGGGTTATTAATGGAATTTACATCAGATGTAAACCCTATTTGAACGATTATTACACTACCTTAGAACGTGACTTGATCAGCGTTAAACATGTAAAAAAATGAGGATAAATTGAGTTTTAGTAGGTTATTTTTTATTCACAAAATAACCTTAATCAGATTTAATAGGTTTTGTAATCACTCATATAGCCCGTACAGAGTATTAAATTCACACATGGAAGACTACAATAACTTACGACATTCCGAGGCCAAAATGCACCTATTATCCTCTACGCTCACTCTCTTATAATTAGCTTGACAGGCGCAGCCGGGTGGACAAGGCTGAGGCGGGCTGCATGCTATTATCCCCCTTCTATCATCGGATGGACAGTAATTCGACGGACATCCAGCGTTGCAAAACACGTATGTTTCATTCTGTTGACATTTATTGGTGCCTGAAACAACCGTTTTTTGTTTTATTTTTCCAGAGTCGTTGTAGTGTATAGTGAATTTTATAGTTATTCGTTAAATTGCTGATATATTTTTTTATTTTGCAAAATATTTAGGATAAACAAGGGAATTGTTATTCTTTATTGATACCGAATATAATAAAACATTCCGAATTGAATACATGTTGCGATCCAAAAATATTCCTACAAATATGTATATCTCTAGTTTTAACATTTTGCACTTACTTTCGTTTTTAGGACTGGTGTTGTCAACGTATGTACCCGTAGTATTTGATGAGCTATGAGAATTGGTAACTGAAGTATAAGAACTACTGGATGAATAGGAGCCTCCTACAGATTTGCAATCAGACTGCTGTTCATTGACCGACGTATCATCCTGACCTGCAATTAATTGTAGCATTAAAATGAAATAAAAATAATTAAAGAGGAAATGTTTCAAATCAGATAGAACCGTGCATTTCGAACTAATACTGGGCCATTAGATCGTTGAAATTATATTAAAGAGAGGAATATAGTTGTTTCATGTTGTTCTGGAACTAAAAAATTTGATTTATTTAAGGTGCATACTTTTTGGACATAGTTCTTTCAAGATGCATTCGCCATCGGAATTCTTGAGATATCCATCTTTACAATTGCATCCTCGACGACATGGGCCGGGTATACATGGTTTCTTAGTTACAATTAACAAAGATTCACATGTTTGCGGAGGACATTGCTTAGTGCACACAGAAGGTGTCGCATTTTCACCACAATCAGGAAGAGCTGTGAAGGAAATATAGAATATTAACTCATTTTTTCTCAATAAATTCTATTTTGGGAACTTTTTGTATATTCCAAAATAATAGAACAAGACAGCATCGGAGATGCTTTCGGTGAGCTAAGTAAACCTTACTGACAGGCGGCCTATGCTTTATTAGAAGGTCTGTCTGCTAAAATGTTCATTTGTGCTCGTTTACCATCAAGGGAACCACCAGATCAGTAGCCCGCTATGACATGACATTTACCTATGTAATTTACTATGTGTTAAGGGTAGCATACAATATATAGTGCTGCGCCCCGCGCTTTCACCCGCGTAAGTCCGTATCTCATAGGAATATCGAGATAAAAAGTTTCCTATATGTTATTCCAGTTGTCCAGCTATCTACGTATCAAATTTCATTCCAATCGGTTCAGTAGTTCTTGCGTGAAAGAGCAACAAACACACACACATCCTTACAAACTTTCGCATTTATAATATTAGTAGGATAGTAGGAAGTAGAATAGGATTTATGTGTAAAATATGCCTTGCTGTAAATATACGATTAATTCGTTACCTTTAGGACACGAATCTTTTGAGACACAAAAACCATCAGAATTTCTCAGATAACCATCTATACAATTGCAGCCCGGCTGACAGGGGCCAGGTTTGCAAGCTAATTTCTTAGGATCAAAGTCGCAGGTTTGCGGTGGACAGACCTGTTTACAATCCGATTGTATTTCATTCTCCCCACATGGCGGTGGTGCTGAGGAATTGGGAAAATGTAAATAATTTATGGATCAGTGCACACGTGAGGACTCTTTCGTCTTATTTTAAGAGATTTAGTTATCGTCGTATTGCAAAATAAGTTAAATAACATTAACAGGTATATATTAAACTATTAACATAATAAAATGTGATAATATACTTTATGGTTTTATCATCTTAGTTTTCTTTATATATCTCCTACTTTAGGAATATATAAATGTTTGTTTGTTTGTATTCAACAGCGCAACATTTATTTTTCGGTTTTTAATAGGAGTATTTAATGTTGTGATTCTAAAACAAACATGTAAACATACGAAATAAAAATCGTTATTTGCAATGAGTGGCCTAAGGTCTTATTGGTAGAAGACAACTCAGAACTTCATGAGTCTTAGATAAATGTAGTAAATATATTCTTACGTGGTGGACAATCATCGTTCTTAATGCAAATACCATTTCCATCTCTTAGATAGTTGTCTATACAGTTGCAACCAGGCTCGCAGGCTGGAGGAGGGTCGCAGGCATACTCCGTGTAAGAGATATTACAAGATTGCGGTGGACATATCTGCCGACATTCTACGTTTACCTCGTTTGAGCCGCATATGGGGGAAACTAGAAAAAGTATTCTATTTAAGTATATTGAGATTTTAAAGTACATTTTGGTCGTCAGTTTTAAAATAATAAAGTCTTATCAAAATCGGTTCACCTCAGTCGAAAGGTAACAAACAATATTCAATTGAAGAACGAAAGAACCTCCACCTTTTTGGACTTCGGTTGACAATCTATTTATTTATATTGCAATCATAAATATAGACGAACAGCAACATATTAGCCTGTATACGAAGCTTTTTAAAACTGACTGTGAAAATCCAATTATTTATATAAGCAATAAAAATAAATTCATCCTTGTATATAATACATCCGTGTTATAAAAATACACAATAACACATAAATATTAATACGTTCTTCGTGTATTTTTTCACGATGCCTAAAGGTAAAGATGAATTTTAATCTTAAATAAATAACACACTTTAATGAAAAATTATTAAAATACAATAAAAATATATAGACACACCTGTACTCACAAAAGTGAATGACGCACAATAAACAAACAATACTAAGAACGCGATCATTCTACAGCCAGACACAGTAATGAATGTTTAATATTCATAATATAATTGCTTATATTTCGACTTGAACAATAAAACAATTTGAAAATAAAACAAAAAAAGCACGTAACCAGTCAAAAACGCGTCTGGTTTGAATTATTTTGTAGTGTTATAATTGACTAGCTGTTGCCCGCAGCTTTGCTCGCGTGGTCAAAATAAGATTTAATGGTAAAAACATTCATGTCGTGTATCATACCCCTTTGGATATAGAATTTGCCAATATCCTTTCTGAATGTCAAATTTCAGTTCGATCGATCCAGTAGCTTTGGCTGTGCCTGATACATCAATCAGTCAGTCAATAGCGTTTTAAATATTCAGAAAGTAGACCAGCGAAAATTCCGAAATCGATTCAAATTAAGACAATTTTTATGAAGATATGGATTATTTTATATAGTAAGTAAACAAAGTTAAGTTATAGTAGTAGAACATTTTTATATCAGTACTATTTAACATCAACAATAACTTAGCAAATACTTAATAAATTTTGTGATTTTTTCTAAATTACAATATAAATTAGAACAAGGAATGTTTTCAGAATTATTGCTCAAAATAGATCTTACGTAAAACTACAAATAATTTCTTAGATAATCTTCTTTCGTAATTGGTAATTTTCTTTACTTTTCAGTTGTACGTAAATTGAGTAGCGAGATGAGGTAACGATAAATCCATTAAACAGCACTTTTGAAATAAATTCCATAAAATTCCTGATCATACCTAACTTATATCAAAATGAAAAACCAAATAAAATATCGCATTTCACCTTTTACATGAAATCATTTCAAATAACGTCATGGAAATAAATCATTGTTAAGGAGCGCTCAGATCTTCGAGCTATATAAAACTGAAAAGTGGAAAGAAATCCGGGCTTCCCGGTAGAATGCAATGGCTTACGGGATATCCCGGGAAAACAGAATCGCTGCGGAGTAAGTCGTATGAGAAATTCCAACATGCGTTGAAAAACTATTGTGTTTGCAATCCTTGCGAATAACAATGCCAATGTGTAAATACGATATTTTGTATTCTCAACGTTATTATAAATATATATAAATTATAAGTAGAATAAAGTCGTGTAAAATAAATATGTGTGAAGATGTAATTACGCATTGGTCAGATCTCCGACTTCAGAAGAAGTCAGGTCGAGGCAAGACCAGCGACGCAAAATAAATTAATTAGTAAATTTATCTGCATATTATCCAGAACACTGCTGGCGAGCAGAATGGTGAAAACATCATGAGGAAAACGCCATGTCCAAGAATCAAAATATGTTCTACGACATGTGACATCTGCCATTCGCACTTGGTCAGCGTGGTGGATTACGACCTGCAGCCTTATAGAAACAATATCTGCAGTGGTAAACATACGAGTAAGCTGATATTAGTCGATGTATTAAATTGCTGAAATCAAAACAGATAAAACTTTTTATTCAAAAATTATCATGTAAATCTTAGAGCATTATAAACTGTAATTAAACGCTTATAAATTACTTTCAAATAAAAATTACTGCATTACAAACATAAAGATTTCCTGTTTTTAAAACAAACATAACTTACAACACGATCTTGCTCCAAGGATCAAATTCGATCTCTCCGGCAGTCTGGCAAAAATGTGTAATTCATAGCTCGCGAGTGAGACAGTCGTAATGGAAATGCTGTTTTCACACTCACAGCTAGTTTTAAGACATTTCACAGAGGGCCATTATTTATTGACGCGGGACCGGGTCGGCCGTCATAAGTACCTACATCTCAACCCTGAAATAGGTTTAAGAGGTCTCCCTTTTAGAGGGTTAGAAATGTTAGTGACCTTTGGAGCCCGTTTTAATTAATTTCCCAGGTTCGGTCAAGCGTCTCACTTTAATATTCACATAGGATATAAGAAAAGGACTTTTTTATGACATAGCGGGCAACTGAGCTGATGGTTGGTTCGTCTGATGGTAAGCGATCACCACCGCCCATGAACATTCTAGGTGATTGGAAGGGTGAGGAAAAGGAAACGGGCCTCCGGCTCCCCCACTCTCCGTACGAAACACAATAGCATGCTATAATTTCGCGACGGTTTTGTGTGGGGTTATGGTGCTTCCACGGTGCGAGCTGGCCCAATTCGGGCCAAAGTGTGCTTTGCGTGTTGTACACAGCGGGTTCGACGGTCAATCGTGCATGTGTTTACTACCTTTTAAAAAAAATCATGCAGGCTGGCTCAAAAATTAGCAGGTTGCATTGGTGCAACGAATGAATTAAGAAACAATTTATGGAAGAAATCAGATAATAGGTAAATATAATAAATAAATTGATATGTACATACCTCTTTTTGCCTCAAGCGTTAGAGGTATATTTTTTTATTTCTTTTATTGTTCCATGCTTGCTCATCTATTCGGCTGCCTATCAAAACTTTTTCCAATTTGTGTACGAAAAAGTTTAGCAATCCCCTATGATATTTATTTACAAACGTGCAGAACGAGATTTTTATCAACAGATAGAAAAATGTTGGGCGGAAAGTTTGTAGGGCTAATTATATTTAATGGTTACTAATAAATTACCTTTTCGTTACTCAAAATGCATTTATAAAGTTTCTATTTCGTTTCCCAAAGCTAATCGGAATGATTTACGTTGAAATTTCGTATCAATTAAATTGTATGCCATTTTTTAATTTACAACCGAATTGAAAATAATAAAAAAGAAGAAAAATTAAAAATAATCATATTATTCAAGCCTTCTGCGTATACCATTAGACCATAATCTTTTTTGACTCAACTCCTCATTCACACTTTATTTTATTCACCTGTAAAACAGAAGCACCAACATCATCGAATATATTAAGGCTAGAGTTTTCTAAAATACATCGGAACACATTAAACGTGTTACATACAGTCCTAACCCATTTTATTTCAGACCGTATTTTAGACATTTCTGTAATTCCGCGCGATGTAAAGCCCGCCAGGGGCCGCGATACAAAGAGATATTAAATTTAAAAATGTACGCAAGTAAATTGCTGCGAGCAGGCTGTGGCGGATTCGAAAAAATATATTCTTACACGGGTTTCGAAAGCCGGCTGTCAAAAGAATTCACTGGTTGCGGTTTTTTAAATTGTTAACGGCTATTGTCTGTCGTGTGAACATAAAACATTTTTCATACAATCAATTTTTGTCGACTTTCAGGCTTTGTGCGTAATGACGGTTTATAGTCTCAAAATTGCGTGCAGATTATTTATCTACAGATCGTAATTCGTTGTTTACCGAAAAACTATTATGTAAAACTGTTTAAAGTTAATACAATAATTATCCCTACTTAATACTATTAATACAATAATATTAGAAATGCGAAAGTAACTCTGTCAGTCTGTCTGTTATGCTTTCACGCTTAAACCACTGAAGCGATTTTGATGAAATTTGGTATGAAGATAGAGGTAGAAGGCATTGAAATAGAGGATGAAAGTTTGTATGAAAGTTACTTAGTGTCAAACATAAAATAAAACTAACTAAACCGCTTGACCAATTTTGACAAGTAGTCTCGTCCTTGGGGAAGACTATAGGCTACGCATTACCACGTCGTGCGATATAACCGAATTTCACGCGGGCGAAGCCGCGGGCGGAAAGCTTGTAATTAATAAAAAATCACTTAAAACAAGCTGTCATACTTGCAAATGAAAATATTTATTACGCAGATAAAAATGAGTGAACAATAATAAGTCCTTTTTAATGTTGATTCGACTTTTATTTATACGCATAAAAATTGTATATAAATAAATACACAAATTCTTTTCCAATTATTTCAAATTTTCGATAAGCCACAACATATGCTTTCACACTTCTAAATTATGAGAATTGATATTCGAATTAGCTAGCATCATTTAAAGAGAAAAATAAAGTATTCATATTATAAAGATTTTTTTTAAATAATTAAAGAAGAATCTTTCCAACTAATCACTAAAATAAATAAAACACGGAAAATCATTAAAAATTATTTTATTCCAAAAATTATTAAAACAATCTTAATGGCGGTAATATATTACAAAAGATATCTATTTCCACATAGAAACAGGGATATAAAATTTACAAACCATCTATACAATAAAAATGTCTGTAAGGTAACATTCAAGAACTTAGCCAATTAATAAATAAAAGACGATATTAGACATCAATATTGTTTGGCACAAATCACTTCGGAGCCTGATTCACAGGTTAAAATGAGCATTCTTTATTATGCTAAATTATTAATTTATTCATCTAACTAAACCATTAAACGTAACTGGCACAAAATTCGTACTCATTATAGATTTTGTGAAAAAAAAAAATAAAGAATATGTTGTGACAAATATATTGATTTATTTAACATGCTATGAAAGTTTTAATGAAGGAAATTGATTATTATTAAAACTTTTTGAAGTAAGGAATAATTAAATGTATTAAGGTAACATAGAAATAAATAAATGAAAATTATTTCCAATGAGGAATATAAAAGTACAGAACGCATGCAATGTATATTTGAATTTTCAGGAAAAAAATGGCAAGGAGTGGTGCGTAAATTTATTATTACAGCAATATTATTTATATACAAAATATTTTGTACCCTCTCAGGTACCTTAAATATACATGAACAATGCCACTATTATTTACATTTATTATTATGCACATTTCATACGACTAGCCTTCGCTAAGTAACATTACAATTAAAAAATCTAAAAATTCGTTATTCACAATAATAACTATGTTTGAAGCACGTATTCAGTCGTATTTCTTTAAAATATATTTCGTTGAACACATTATATTTAAGAACGTGTTACCAACGGACGGATAATATCACTTTATAATTCATATATTAATTTGCTATTTAAAGTTCGGTTGTGGTTTCTACTGGCGATTGGTCGTACGAGAAACCCGTAAAATTGCGTTTACCAAACGTCACGTTGTCGTTATCTGATGCTCTGAAAATAATAATTGCATGGTTAATTGTTATTATAAAGAATATTTCAAGACATTGAATCTAGCGCCATCTAGTCGAAACTAATCAAAACTCATTCTTATTTATATGGCATACTAGCTGCGCCCCGCGGTTTCACCCTCGTAAGTTTATCCCGTAGGAATGTCGGGATAAAAGTTGCCTATATGTTATTCCAGTTGTCCAGCTATCTACGTGCCAAATTTCATTGCAACCGGTTCAGTAGTTTTCGCGTGAAAGAGCAACAAATGCACACACATCCTTACAAACTTTCGCATTTATTATATTAGTAGGATTTCGTGAATTTGGTCCTATGTTTTTCAAGAAAAAATACTGTTTTTTTAATAAATAATAAATTATACTATAGATACTTGATTGCAATATTGAAACTTTCTAACCTTTGAGCAATTTAACTTTCAAGTTATTTTATTTAAATATATGACTCCAACATCACTTCATATCACAGCGAGTACAATCGGGAAAAGTGCAATAAGTACAATTTCTAATACCAACAACTAATACTATAAAAAATTGATAAAAATAGTACAATTACCTATGCAACCCCGGTATTTCATCATACGCCATTATCGGCTGCGGCTTCTTCTTATGATTGTTCCCATTTATTTTCCTCCCTAACGTCGCAGCTAATAACCCCCCACCCATATTATTGTTATTGACCCTCGGCAAAGTACCGAGTGCGTTATTCAACGGGTGGCTATTCTGTGTCCTTCGGTTTAACGTTTGAGTATTTCGTATCATGTTGTTCTCAAAGTTTGTCATGTTGTTAAGCGTTCCGCCATTTTCGTTGACGCTGGACGCGCGCGCTGTTGTCGCTGTTTCGGAAAGGGTCGGACTTCTTTCGCCTGAATGTAGAATTTTCATTAAGTATCTTTATGAAAATGAGAGAAATACCATCATGTGTTTGTATGAAGACATTTTTTTAAATAATTAAAACGTTTTTGATACGACCGCCGTGATATCAAGCCGCCCAAAAAATCCATTAAGTCTTTAATTACTAAATGTAAAAATCAGTCACAAGAACATATTATTACATATGCTGACACGCAATTGTGATTGAAATAATGCGTAAATTCATTGAAATATATTTGCTAATTTTATTCAGGAAAGCCTTGAGATTTAATCGATTTAGATTACGATTTAGTAAACTAAAGGTGTAACAAAAAAAAGCAGTGGTGGCACAGTGGTGAGAACCTCGGACTTCAAAATCGATAAGTCGGGGTTCGAGACAGGGCGAGCGTGCAGGAAATAAATTGATTTTTCAATTTATCTGCACATGTGGATAACATCAACACTGCTTAAAACGGTGAAGGAAAACATCGTGAGGAAACCGGCATGTCCAAGAATCAAAAAGTTCGACGACATGTGTCATCTGCCAACCCGCACTTGGCCAGCGTGGTGGATTATGGCCTAAACCCTCATAGGAGGCCTGTGTCCCAGCAGTGGGAACATACATAGGCTGATGACGAAACTAAAGGTATAAAAAATGTACAAGTGTCAGTGCATTACCGTTATCCTTTGATAAATATTGAACGTTGTGAATGTTGAAGGCGTGATTATTTGAGCTGAAATCCAATTGTAAGTCAGCGTCATCTACCGCCATGTTTAGGACCTGGAAAGAATACAGGAATATGTTTTAAAATTTTGGGTTAAGTTGACAACACACACACACACACACACATACACAGGTTCAGAATTTGCTGATAAAATCATAAGTTTACTTTTTTCTCATTTTCATTTATAATTTAGTTATAAACTGAACATATCAAAGAGTTTTGAAACTGACTGCTCGAGTTATTCCCGTTACGCATTATTCCCCTTATATAAAGTGAATTAGATCTTCGTAGATTCGTATAATTTTTTATCTATTTATTTTATAAATTGGCAAAAAAATTTTGAAGAATAGAAAAATATCTATCGTACGCTGGGAGTCGAACTCGTGACTGTTGCCATACCGTGGCAACACTTGTCCTCACGGCCATCCGTGACTCCACGTTATTAATCGAATTTCTTGTATTCTTTCGATGTTCTATATTTTTCATTCATAAGACTAAAAAAACATCTACTTTGCTATTGATACCAATAAGGTAAGACCTTTACCTGAGTCTCATATCTAGGGGCCGGTTCGTCCTCGCTGGACTCGTAGCCGGAGGGCGGGCGCGGCGGCGCCACGCTGAGGCTCAGCGTGCCGTACTGCTGCTGCAGCGCTTGCTCCTTGTGCTTCTTGTACCTGCCGAGGGTATTATAGTTACAATTTGTTTTTTTACTAGCGGTCCGCCCCGGCTTCGTCCGTGGTACATATAAAGCCTAAAGCCTTTCTCAATAAATGGGCTATCTAAAACTGAAAGAATTTTTCAAAACGGTCCAGTAGGTCCTGAGATTAAGGCGTTCAAACAAACACACAAACTTACTACAGCTTTATAATATTAGTATAGATGTCAACGTTGGCAATGGAGCTGGATGGTCGCCATTTAGAGTGGCGTAAGGTAGATTGCAGTCCTAACGCCTCTACAAAATAAATTGGAAAGGGATTAAGAAAGGATTGCCGAGAGGAATAAAGGAAAGGATTGGAAAGTTTGAGTTTGAGTTTGAGTTTGAATAAAATTTTCACCGGTTCCAAGAAGCGCATATATAGACGGTGGCGGCCGTAGCGGCGACCAGCACGAGCGCGGCGAGCGCGAGCAGCGCCGCGGGCAGCGCCGTAGCGAGCGGCGCCACCGCCACCTGCGTGCGCCGCGGCGGCTCCGACGGGCTCAGCGGCGCTCTGATCGACACGCCACTCTCTATCGCCCTGGAAATTGATATTAAAGTATATTATACAATCACGGGACGCCTGGCAGGTGTGAAGCATCGATATTATTTTGTAGAAGTAATATGCAGAAAAGAAGAGATTGTGATAAAATACGTCAAACCGCTAATAAAGGAATCAACTTCACTTTCTCACTTGTTTTTTATACTGAGTGAGAGCACAGATAACATAATAAAAAAAATCTACGTGCAAGTAAGAAAATTATTAATTCCTGGCAACCTCAATCTGGATAATAGAATAAACTCGTGAATATATATGTAAAGCCCGTATTTATTTAGGTTTCCGTGTGTTATAGACACAGACAATAATAATGTGTCATTTAAATTTGAGAAGTATGGGCCTGAATAGTATGTATAGTTTTGAGGTCACTTTAATATTAATCAATATAATATATCCATCATTTAAATCAATATGAAATCCGTATATTCCATGCTTGGATATGATTACTAATAAAAAATTAAACAAACAATTGCAATTCTAAAAATCGTAGAATCTTACAAGTATCTGACCAAAAAAAACTCCAATAAATTTACTCACTTTTTAACCGGCTGCGATTCCCGTGTCAAAATTTCCCCGGTATTCGGATCAAGCAGATACAACCACACGTTTGTGCCTTTCGAATCGCTTTCCAAACTCCCATTCTCACCCAGATACAATCGTGGGGTCAGTTTCTCCAATCCGGCAACTAAACCGCTCTTCCCCTCGATTTCTGATAGAAGATTACGCGCTTGCGGAGTTGACATCGTGTCCACGTTCACATTGGACACTTCCAGAACAAATTGATTGTCTTTTTGGAGTAAATTTATCTGGAATTAATGTTCAAAGGTTAGTTAAGGATGGATAAGGAAATAATATCATCTATGATATTTAATAAATCTATCTCAACAACTTCATGATTGTATACATGAAATATATTTTATATTGCATGTTCAAATTTTTTATATGTATCGCATTAACATCAATGTTAACAGCAATGCTTAATTAAATTCAAATATTGGATCAAAATGAAAACAAATCTATTTATTGTTTCAATATTTACCACAACGGAGGCTCTTGCAGTTTTGGAATCTTCAGATTTAGGATTATCTTTCGCCATCACATTGAACTTGAAAGGCAAGGCTTCTTTAGGAACATTCTCGAAGGTCTTAATATTACTAATGACACCTGTATCACTGTCTAATGAGAAATATTCGTCTGCAACTTTTGTCCACGCGTTCTTGCGATATTCGATTTTGCCATAATCACCGCTGTCTCTGTCTTTTGCCTGTAAAAATATAGAAAATCAAGATCAAGTGTAAAAATAATGTTTTTGCTTCACAAATCTGTAAATTATGGATAAGAATATGTAAAAAGGTAAGATTTCATACTAAAATAGTTAGTTATCTATCAGCATCAATATAGTGTAGATACGGCTTTATAAAAGCGTCCAAAATAAAATATTTAGATAAAAATCAAGATCTTTCAAAAAACCAACCATAAAATCAAAGATAAGATAGAACTCCTTACCTTGACCTGTAGCACATTGGTATTCAAAGGCATATCCTTAGTGGCGATCGCGTAATACTTCTCTTTAGCCCCAACGATTGTAGACTGTTCATTGAAAATAAACACAGGCGCATTATCATTCACATCAGTTACATGGACATTTATAACTGCCTTACTGCTTTCTGGGTTTATTCGACCCTGTATAGACTCTAGTTGGACTTCCAAAGAGTACTCTGTTATGTTTTCGTAGTCTATGGATGCGTTGAGGTGGATCGCACAGTCTCTTTCTTCTGTTAGTCTTACGTAAAAAACGCCTGGAAGATAAATTGTTCTATAAAACTATGAAATACAAAAAAGGAAAAATATTCCGAGCTGGATTTTTTGTCATATTTTCTTATACTATACTAGCTTTTATTTTAGCTTTTTTCATGAGGACGACGACCACGACAAGTGCGTTTGAACAAACAAACACTTTATATTGCTAGTATAGATATATAGAAAATACATGATGAACCGATATTTAAATAATTAATTGAAATTCAAATTCTTGAATCGAAATTCAAGTAATTAACAAAGTTTATTATAAACATGTATGCTTGAAATAATAATTTATAATATTTAAACATTTGGTTAGCCTTTAATGAACTAATTTATATTGGAATATGAGCACAATATAATTGATGCATAAAGTTAAATACTTAGGACACAAAGATGAGCAGATGGATAAGGAATACCAAGAACAGCACAAAAACATATGATAACATTGAATACGTAGGTTGTCTAAAAAATTTTTTACCTTTACGTGGGACTGAAATAAAAATAAAGTGTATTTTCATATTACGAATTAAAAAACCATTGTTAACTATTACTATTTTCTGTTAAAAAACATATCCACAAGGAAATATATTGGATTTTATTCAACTCAAAATATTAATCATAGATATAATAACACACTATGATATAGAATATCATATAAATATTTTACCCTTGTGTGAAGAACTCGTAAGGAGACATTTGAGCGGCAAATCCTTTGAATGCTTGCCCTTATTCCAAATAGGTAATGTACGTATTAAGGTACCATTCGGTGAATTTTCTGCCACGTGCTCTGTATAGGTTGTGTCGGCAAAGCCCAATCTTACCTAAAATAAGATTAATTGTTTTGGAAATTAATTATGTTTACAAAGGCTTTATTCATTTTGCTTTATGAATAAGTAGAAAATAAAATTCTACAGTACTTAGGTAGCTTTATGTGTATACAAAATTTTAATTAACTGAGATGATTTTTTTTATTAAATGTTAATTAAGTTAATTTCTTTTGCCTATCACACTATCACACTGTTACACTAACACACTTTCACACTTATCACACTAATATTATTAATGTGAAAGTTTGTTTTTTTGGATGTTTGTCCGTCAATCACGCTGAAACTACTGAAGAGATTTTGTTGTAATTTGGTGTACAGACAGGGTGAGTGCATTTGGTATGAGCTGACATGTGTGATAGGATATCATTATCCCGATTAAATTATCCCTTTGGGATAAAACAGGAATCTTGATATCCGGGCGGAGCCGGGACGAGCGTCTAGTTTTGAATACTTTTGTGGGTCAACCACATGTTTTAGTATAAAGGAACTTACATCAGGAGGTACTGTAGCTGAATGGCTGACATACACGGTGAGACTTGTAACTGACGATAGCACTGGATCTCCCTGATCGTAGGCTTGGACATCCACCTGAATAATTTAGTAAAATTTATATGAGGATTTAAGAACACAATATTTAAACAATTCCAAAGAAAATTTTTCTTTATAAATTGATAATTTTTAAAGAATTATATTGCACTTTTCATTACAAGTCGTATAAAAACATACTTTCATTATAGAGCAAAACTCTTTAAAGGAAAGGAGTTTTGTAAAGTCTCCGAAAATCGGCGAATAAACAAATTTAAGAATAAACGAAATAACGCATATTTTGAGGATATCAACTCTTCTTGTTTTAATTATATCGTAAGGTACATGCTTAAAATCTAAACTATCATTTAGAAAATCATCCGATACAAAGTGTAAGTAATTCCCTAACAAGAAAAATATCTAATAATCCTTAAACAGAAGAAAACACTCACAGTATATTCACTATCGGTTTCCTTCCTCAAATCGTCTCTTAGTCTAATGGCGCCAGTGTCAGGTTCTACATGGAAGTATATAGACGCTTTTCCCCTTCCCACTAAAGCGTATCTAATCCTGTTATTGGGTGGAGTAGCATCTGAGTCCAATGCTACCACTGTTTCTACTAAAGACCCGATTGATGATGTGTCTTCGATGGTTACTGGTCGAGTTACGGATGTAAATATAGGCGTGTTGTCGTTTTTATCCTGAAATTTTAATGTTTTAGATTAGAATAAATTATGTTATGATGTTGGTTGGGAAAAATTATGGAATAAGAAAATTGAAAAGAAAATCCAGTCTATATGAAATTGGTTTGCTGGTGTAAACATTGGTAAGTTATGTGTCTTCGTTTACGTAAAATTATTGATTTTTAAAAGAGAAGAATTTCATTAAAGGAATTTATAGAGGACTAGCTGTCCGCCCCGGCTTCGGTCGTGGTACATTTATAGCCTTCCGCAATAAATGAGCTATCTAAAACTGAAAGAATTTTTCAAAACGGAATAGTAGTTCCTGAGATAAGCGCGTTCAAACAAACTCTTCAGCTTTATAATATTTGTATAGATATAATTAAATTGTTGAGCGAAAGTGATTTCTTAGCACAAGCAAAACAGTTAATGCTCGATTTAAAAGTAATCGAATACCGTATTCCATAGTTAAGACTGAAAAAATTTTGACTAAAAATTATATTTTATATGGGTAAAATAACTTAAATAATGTAATAAATCCACTTACATCAACAATAACTTCCACAGTAGTAGTAGCTCCATTCCCTTCGCCATTATTCTCCTCTGTACCAACAAGCAGCTCATGCCTTGCAATCATTTCTCTATCCAAAGCTTTCAGTGTGCGAATCATACCGGACTTTCGATCTATTGAAAATAATTCCGTATCACCTTTCAGTATTGTGTACGTTATTTCTGGCAGTGTGTCTGGGTCTTCAGCCTGAAATAAATAATAAATTTTATCTCATATAAATAAATCAGTCATAACTCTTGGTAATAAGATCCTTTTTTCAATGTATGTTAATCATAAAATAATAATTCTTATAACAATTAACAAGTTTGTTGTCAGAAGAATCATATATTTTTTCCAGCAAATAAAAATATTGTCAGTGTCATATTACCAAGACCCTTCGCAACAAAGATGCCTGAGTGAAAAAAAAATAAGTGTGACTTGCGGGGGACATAATTCCACACCTACCCACACTAAACACCAGAATATAAAGTACAAATTCTGTCTGAGCCGAAAAAGATGTACAACTTGAAAACACGAATACTCACATGAACCTTAACGACTGGATAATTAGGTGCATTTTCCGGTACGTGCACTGAATATAGTGCTTGAGTGAACACCGGTGCCTCGTCCGATACATCATCTACAAGAACTGTAACTGACGCAGTCCCCAGACGCTTGTCGATAGCGCCATCTGTTGCAGTCACTACGAACGCGTATTCCTGTAAATTATATAAAGGTATATTAGAATAGTGGTGGCTCAGTGGTGAGGACTTCCCTGAACCCTTGTCCATGAATCAAAAGTTCGACGACATGTGACATCTGCTACCCGCACTTGGCCAGCGTGGTGGGTTATGGCCTGAAACCTCATAGGAGGCCTGTGTCCCAGCAGTGGGAACATATATGGGTTGATGATGATGATGATTTACACATATTATACTCAAATTTTCTTACTTATTGAACTATTAAGAAAAAACATTTTGGCAATAAGATGTATGTTAAATTAAATGCGAACTTAAAATAATGAACATTTCTATAATTTAACTTACATACCTACTAGTTAACAGCTGAGAAGTGGATTTTTTTTAAATCAGAATGTTTAACATAATGCAAATATACATAGGTAATACGAATTATGAAACTTGTCTACAAAATTATTATATTTTCACTAAAGCTAAGCCATCCAAAGGTCGATATAACTGCGTAAAGAAACCAAGAAATACATGTATAAAAAGCATTTTTTCATTACCTTAGTATCTTCATAGTCCAATTTCGTGCTAGTGGAGATCAACCCTGTAGCATTATCAATAGAAAAGGGAAGATTAGATGGTATTGTGTAACTGACTAGGGCATTCACACCCTCGTCTATATCAGTCGCATGGACGTAGCCGACCTGTTCCCTAGATAGACCTGAAATTATGAAAGTTGGCTTGAAGAAAATAATTGCAAAATTGCAGAGAGCATAGTATATAATATAACATTAAAGTGTGCTGCTTCACTACATCGTATAAAACAAAGTCGCTTTCTCTGTCTGGCCCTATATGTTTCTATGTATGCTTCAATCTAAAAATACGCAACGGATTTTGATGTTTTTTTTTTATATATAGTGATTGAAGTCCTCTTGAATCAATCTTCCTAGGTTTATATGTATAGTAACATCTATAAACTACTAGTAAACGCGTGCGAAGCCGTGGGCGAAAGCTAGTAGTATGATAATTATAATATCCTTGAGTTGATTAGAATGATTAAAATTGTGCCGATTATTTCGAATTGTAAAGAAAAATTAAATAAACAAAAACATCATATCTGGAAAATAAATGGTATTGCTCTTTGCGGGTAGTTTCTTGAAACACAACTTTAAGAATAAAAAAAAATCGTATCTGAATCATTATGTAGCATAATTTTAAACATTTTCATCTAATGCATTTATGATATATTACCTTCTTTGACGTGGAATAAATATGAGTCCTCGTCGAATTTGGGGTTGTTATCATTGATATCAGTCACTTTAATGTTAACAGTGGCGGTTGTGGACAATCTCCCAGGGTCTTCTGCTCTCACCATCTGTAATAGGGAAAGTGTTCAGTATAAATGATGCGTCTAATATATTTCATCACACATAAATACGAATATAGATAATATATGTTGGTATCATAATGAACTAGCGATCCGCCCCGGCTTCGCCCGTGGTACATATATAGCCTATAGCCTTTCTCAATACATGAGCTCTCTAACATTGAAAAAAATTTTCGAATCGGACCAGCAGTTCCTGAGGTTGGCGCGTACAAACAAACTCTTCAGCTTTATAATATTAGTGTAGATATGCAACTATTATATGGATGTCTACGCATGTAAGTTATGTGCAAGTCAGACGCAGCGGGACGGTCCATTGTAATGAATGCACAATAAATGTTAGTGCTCATTAACAAACTGTGTCATTAAATAGCCCAACAGATCACCTACAGTACACAATACAGTACCTAAATATACTACTACTAGATTTTGCCCGCGTCAAAAAACATCTAAAATCGGTTGAGTAGTTTAAAGATTTAAGCATACAAAGGGACATAGGGATAGAAAAAGCGAATTTGTTTTGTACTATGTAATGATTTCCTAGAAGGCTTCGAAGATTAGCAGTGTCTTTTTACATTATTTTCTTATTAATGTGATATCTAAAAGTAATCATGTCAAGATGCCTCTTAGAAATTGTTTGATTATATTTTAATTATTAAAAATACAATTAAGGTTATTTTAATCATCATAATTCAATTTAATTAATGACTAAATCTAGCTTAATTTTGCCAATAAAATACCTAATTATAAAAAAAAACTTACCAATTGATAACGAGTAAGAACCTCACGGTCCAAGCGTCGTATTACAGTGATAATGCCTGTGTTAGACCCGATGGCGAATTGGCGCAAGTCATTACCAGACACAATGGAATATGTCACAGGTTCGTTTTCTGGGTCTTTTGCCTGTAAATTAAAAAATATTTGCTATAGAGAAAAATATAAAGAGGTGTCTTTTTTTGAATTTTTATCTATACTTAAAATCCGAAAAAGTTACTCAGGGATAAACTAGCTGCACCCTGCGGTTTCACCCGCGTAAGTCTGTATCTCGTAGAAATATCGGGATTAAAAGTTGTCAATGTGTTATTCCAGTTGTCCAGCTATCTACGTACCAAATTTAATTGCAATCGGTTCAGTAGTTTTTGCGTGAAAGAGCAACAAACATACACATACAAATAATCACAAACTTTCACGTTTATAATATTAGTAGGACTATATAGTATTAATTCAGTTAATGAATATAAAAGTTTTATTTTTGTGGGCTTTATATTTGTGGACATTTGAAGTTACAATTATTGGTCTGTGAAGAAGATTAATAACTATTCCTTTACAGTTATATTCAATAAATAATATTCAATATTTTAAAAGACGTTACTATTACGAACGTTATTATTTTTATTAGATTAAAAAAAACATTACATATGAACAAAAGAGTAACCTGAATTACTCAATACTATTATTGATTTACTAAGGGCAGGTATATATTAAACTTATATCAATCGTTTTAAGAATTTCTATAGTGCGATTCAGCAACCGTAAAATTTACAAATCACTAACATTAAATGAATAAATTATAAATCAGTTAAAAAGGTCTCTCACTCACAGTAACGGTAAAAACTGTGGAATATAACATTAAATTAATAAATCATAAATCGATTTAAAAAATACTCACAGTAACGGTGGTAACTGTGGAATTAATAGCCGCCCCTTCAGACACGGGTGCATAATAGTCTCTCGATGAAAACACAGGAGGTCTAGTGTTAGGTCCAGGGGCTACCATCAGTTCTATGATGCCTTGAGAACTGAGGCCTTTTGAATCTGTGGCGCGGACCGTCACACTGTATTGTTCACCGGCTTGAAGGCGTCCGGTACTTGCTAAAATTAAATTTATGGTATTAAATTTTTTTTCTTAGAATATTTTATCAATAGATTAAACCTCTTTGGTGTACACATTAATTATAAAAAAAACAACATCAAGTTACAAATATTGTGAAAAATTAAAAGAATAAAGTAAATAATGAAACCTCCGTGCTTACAACGTGTAAATATTTCTTTAAAACCATGCAAAAAAACGTGACATTCATGCAAAACACTAGTGATTAATTTATGTATATTTTAGATAACGTTACTATGGCGTCCATGACTGCATTTGTCTCATCTCTCTTATACGAACTGACAAAAAGAGTTAATTTGATATTAAATAACTTTGTGAAGTAACATAAAATAATGCTTAACATACATAATTTGTTTATTAAATATATTTTCACTGTATGCATCAGGTATTTTTGACCAACAGAAAACTGATTAGGAAATCCTTCACACTAATAGCAAATCATTAAAATTTCAAACATCTAAATTTGAAAGTAATATTCTCTTTCATAATTGGATCTTTTTCTTATCTCTAACAAAATACAGCCATTAAAAGACAGTGCCAGTGCAAAGTGCAACTCACATATAACTCCAGATGTGGGGTCAATAGTGAATTTATTCCCACCGTTGTTAGAAACGT
This sequence comes from Zerene cesonia, assembly GCF_012273895.1. Lineage (NCBI taxonomy): Eukaryota > Metazoa > Arthropoda > Insecta > Lepidoptera > Pieridae > Zerene > Zerene cesonia. The sequence continues at coordinate 3,007,616 of NC_052104.1, forward strand.
GATAAATGCTGTATGATATCCGTGCATTCTCACCCTCGTCTATATCCGTGGCTTCAACCTGAAATATTAACAATATACCCTTTGTAATTAAATGAATTCAATATTTTAGCTTAAACGGTGAAGGAAAACATCGTGAGGAAACCGGCATGTCCAAGAATTAAAAGTTCGACGACATGTGACATCTGCCAACCCGCACTTGGCCAGCGTGGTGGATTATGGCCTGAACCCTCATAGGAGGCCTGTGTCCCAGCAGTGGGAACATATATGGGCTGATGATGATGATGATGAATATTTTAGTGTCTTAAATATAACATAATTAGGGCTAGAAAGTATATTTATTAATCCTTCCGATGAATATTATTTGATTCGTGTTAATAATTATTACTATAATCTTTTTCTTTTCCATTAAGATGACATAAAATGTAATGAAACATTGTTTTAAGGAGGAAGCCACCGACAACCGAAACACAGTTCCCAACTAGTTCGGTAGTCAGTGAGTCATATAAAATATGTAATTACTTTATTTTATGTCAATAAACATTTTTTCATTTCATTTTCATTTCATATAAATATATAATATGTGAAAAAAAACTGTCTCTTATTTTATGAGCGTATATAATGTCCCATTATCCATTAAATTTACTGATAATAGAAAGAAACATGCAATTCTACTATAGCATAGGGTTTCCAGAAATTGTAAATACAATGAAAATTGATCTTGGAATTATGTACGTACCTTATAAACAGGAGCAGGCTCCAAACTAGCTGGAACGTTGATGGGTTGTGTTTTAGGAATCACAGGCGCATTGTCATTCTGGTCCAGGAAATATACCATAATCGAATAAGGCGCAGACGCAGCGCCTCCATTCGCTTCTCTTGCTACAATCTGAAAATATAATTAATTATAACCTATAAGTTTTTGTTACAATAAACATTTTAAGTAAAGGACCAAGATTGACAAATACGTTAATGTCTAATCTATAGATAATAATCTAATTGTATTAGAACATTTTTTGAACGCAATATCTCTCTCTGATTGTCCTCATTTAGAACTAGAAATTCAATCAAGTAGGGTATTAGAATCAAGAAATAAAAATTATAAAAAAAACAAATGACTCCTTATTATAACACTAGCTGCGCCCCGCGGTTTCACGTAATTCCGTAATTCCGTATCCCGTAGGAATATCGGGATAAAAAGCCAATGTGTTATTCCAGTTGTCAAGCTATTTACGTACCAAATTTCATTGCAATCGGTTCAGTAGTTATTGCGAGAAAGAGTAACAAACACACACATCCTCATAAACTTTCGAATTCATAATATTAGTAGGATAGGATAGGAAGTAGGATAGTAGGATTACTAGGATTTAATTTCGGTTACATTTTTATCTCGACTAACAAATAACATCTCTTAGACATATAGAAAATATCTTAACACTTACCTAACACTTATAGAAACACAAGCGATATTTACCTGAACCCTCAAATGACCAGTATTTGGTGGGTCTCTGTCAATATGTTCATCATTCACGATCAGATAGTTATCTTTGTCGATGTCAAAGAGGTTCGTAGTTAGTTCGAATGTGTACTTTGGCACTGGATCTCCTGGACCCTAAAAAATATAAAAAACAATTTTAAAATATATCCTTTAACACATACTGAAAATTGTACCTCGTCTCGATATAAATTCCTTGGATATTTGCTTTTTTGCGCAGCTTCGTACATTTAATTTTAAATTTTAGTAATTGAAGGGTTAAAAATTAAAGCCAGTAAAACCAGCTTAAAATTATCATTTTCCACATATGATACACATTCCACAGATAATATATTCATCAGTTCTATCCTGGTTGACTATGATTCATCCTTATACACAACAATAACTAAAGTAGCATAAAGTATCATAATTAATCTCCTACAACCAGTAACCAAATGTCAGATACGGATACGGTATGGGTTATCAGTACGAATCACATTAGTTCCCTTATAGATTCTCCTCTCCTCTTATCTGATTATGCGGACAGAAAAGGCGAGCTATCGTCCAGGAGTCTCCCTTTCATTGTCATAAAATTTATATTTATTTATACTAGCTGGCCCGGCAAACGCTGTTCTGCCTTACTCTTATAATTTAGGGGTATGAATAATAGATGTTGGCCAATTCTCAGACCTACCCAATATGCACTATGCATACCCAATATGCAGTTACTAATATTGTGACACGAGAATTTAATACATACAGAGATGTAACGCAATATATATAACGTCTATTAACATAAAGCTAAGATCACTTACCAAATCAGGATCAGACACGCTGAACCGTATCGGCTGATTATCAGTACCAATCACTTTAGTCCCCCTCAGCGAGTTCTCCTCTACTCTTCCCTCGTCTGACGTGGCGGATACGACGGGCGGGCTCGCGTCCACCGGTCTCACGGTTATGGTCATCTTTGCTGTGGTGAACCGTTTGGCTTCGGATATCTCTTCCGCCTGGAATGGGTTGAGGCACACACATTATTAGAGGTTCATATTCGGACATCACTACACAGTATAAAACAAAGTGGCTTTATCTCTGCCTATGTCCCTATTTAAGCTTAAATCTTTAATAATACGCAAGGGATTTTGATGTTTTTTTTAAATAGATAGATGGGTTCAAGATGAAGATTTATATGTAAAACATCCATTAAACTACTCCAAATATAACGCGTGCAAAGCCGCGGGCAAAAGCTACTTTAATTATTTTGATGATTTTTTTAATGTTAATTAAGGAAAAAAAAATTACACTAGCGGTCCGTCCCGGCTTCGCCCGTGGTACTTATATGGCCTAAAGCCTTCCTCAATAAATGGGTTATCTAAAACTGAAAGAATTTTTCCAATCTGACCCTTTCCGGCCCGTTCAACTAAACAAACAAACTCTTCAGCTTTATAATAAATTATGATATTATAATAATATTTCTTAGTACAGTTCTCTTTCTCACTTTTTACCACAACTCATCTTACCTTAATAACCAGCTGGAATTTCTTAGCTATACTAGTATCTACAGGTTGCAACTGCCTCACAGCGCCTGTATTTTCATCTATATCGAAGTAAGTGCTCCAAGAATCGGGCTCCCCACTCTCTATACTGTATTTTATTCTTGTGTTTAATGTATCCATATCAACGGCTTGGATTTTTTCTGGTTCTACTGTAAGGATTCCAGCTAGAACACCACTATTTACCTAGAATGAAAGCATATTTACATTTGAGCTTTAAGACTCTAAAATGCAGTTCAATCAAGAGGTGAAATTATATAGTTTAGAAGGAGAAATAGAGAAGAAGGAGAATATTTCCAAGTTTTCTACCAATACGGAGCAAACTTTTAAGGCAATATGACATAAATCTTAATTTAGATAGAGAATAGAAGTGTCAAGTGAATTTCAGTAGGGGGCTGTATCTTACCATCAATAATCGTTTCCATTTTATTGCATGCAATAGCAAGAAACGAAACTTATCAATAGATAAGTTTATAAACTATATAGAAGCAATATTAGGAAAATGTGTTAGGTTATCCTCATTTCTAAGGTCTACTTACAAAGCTGGAATACTCCGGGTTGATACAGGCTCCTTCGTGTGAAGAGCAGCCCTTGTAAATAAACGACGGGTCTTGGTCATCGTCATCTTGCACGTTAACCGTCAGTGTGGTCGTACTGGACATACGCCGCTTGGTGTCACGGGCACGATCCTAGAAATTTATTGTTACTTATTAATATGTGATACGACGTTAATGTGAACTCTTTGGGAACTTAAAAAAAATTCTGTCTGTTTTGAACCAATGACAAATTACTTGGAAGGATATTAAAAAAAAAAACTAGACGTGAATTCATGATTTTTATAGGAGATATGTGTGTGAGTTTCGAATAAACTGATTCTGTCACTGTAAATTAATAAGATTAACTAATAAAACCTTTAATAATCAACTGGGAATACACAAAGATTGAGAAAAAACAAAATATTAACCAATATTTAATATTTTGATAGAAAAATATGTGTATTTTTAATACTAAATACTACTACTACTACTATACTAGTACTAACCAATAAATTAGACTATTGCAATGGTAATGTAGACACATCATACATAAAAGTTTTATGTATTTCCATTAGATTCAAGTTACAACTTTAGAATGCTACCTACACATAAGTAAATCATACAAAGCGAGTAAACCGTACTTACAGAAGCAACAATAGTGACTAGATACTTCTGAGTTCGCTCGTAATCCAGCGTTCGGTTGACTGTTATTTGTCCCTGGTGGGGTATGGGTATAGCGAAGAATCCATAACCATCCGCTGCATTGGATTCTTCTATAGTTTTATTATCCCCTGGTACAATAAAATACTCGGCCAGGCCATTCACACCCGCATCTATGTCTACCGCTCGAATCTTATCAAATATTGTCGTGCCTAGAGGAACAAGCTGAAAAAGTACAAATATATATATATTGTGGTTTTTGTTTCAAGTGTTTTATTGCAGACATAAAAATTAAACAAGCTTCTAAATCACTTAAAATTTTTGCACACAATAGCGAAAACTTACTCAAAATGATAATGTCCTAACGCAGACGTTTTATATTTTAGCCTATATTGAAGTTAAGATATTGTCATCATTAAAGTATGCTGTAATATAGTTGAGAGTAGCCAAAACTTACTTCAGACACGCTTGTTTCATAAGGAGTCCCTTGGAAAATCGGCGCATTGTCGTTAATATCAGACACTCGTACTATCACAGGTATTGTTCGACGCTTTTTGGTCGATTTGACTTGACACACCAACTGTAACATAAGCAAAAAAACATTTATATTACAAATTGTATTCAAGAAGAAACCTATTAGATAAAATAATTGAAAGCGAAAAAAAATTACATAAGGAAACATATTAAAGTTTAAGGTTGAATCATTTACGATTCAGTCAGTTTGATAACGATTATTTTCTTACCTATTGTTATACCTATTCCTCGAACACTTTAAAATTTCCTTTATTTTAATTAACTACAAAGGACCTTTACGTCGCGTATTATGTTCTTAGCTCGATAGAAATGCTACATCATAATTAAAGTATTGCTCCAGTGTAATATAAATCGTAATTAACACACGTACCTTCGGGCGTTAATTTAAATTAGTTTGAGATACACTCGCGGCTCGATAGGCAATTTAGAATATTTTACTATGTAGGTAATAGATTTAATCGACAAATTTATAACTTGTAATATGTATTTATTAGCAGGTAATAAAAAGGTGTTATTGAATCTAGTTTTGTGTTAATAAAGAAGATTATAATTGAACATTTATTTTGTGTTTGAACAACTGACTAATGAATGGAAATAAATAGACTGTACTATTAACTTATTAATCGTTAGAATATCACTTAAAAATAATTAATTATTTGAAAGAAACCTAATTTATATGTATTTGTTAACACGTAAATGTGTTCTATGAATTCACTAAACATGCGATACCACGCTAGAATCTTAATACTCGTAGGTATCACATTTTGTAATGTATTAAAATTACTTTATATCAATAAATACCTTATTAACTATATTTCGTACTAGCTGTGCCTCGCGGTTTCACCCGCGTAAGTCCGTATCCCGTAGGAATTTCGGAATAAAAAGTTGCCTATATGTTATTCCAGTTATCCAGCTGTCTACGTACCAAATTTCATTGCAATTGGTTCAGTAGTTTTTACGTGAAAGAGTAACAAACATCCATACATCCATACAAACTTTCGCATTTATAATATTAATAGGATATATGCATCTACTTCAAAATATCAGTTATCTACGTGATATAAAGGTATTTACATTTGCTAACTTGTTCGACTAGTCCTCGTCTCCTCTCCATACAAAATGAACTCTTAAAGCTTGAGAAAGATCCCACAAGTAACTCTGTCCTGATTATTTAGATGACTCTATGAGGCCATAACATTATACCTGATTATTTATATTGGATTGATATTTAGACCCGATTAATGATTATATTGTTTACCACTAAATCGTGTGAATAAAGAATTATTTTATAATGATTGCTTCCCGCATCTTCACCTACCTAACCCCAAACCACTTACCAAATACCCACAAACCTCAACCGTGGTTTAGTCCACGCGGTCAATCCATGGTACAAAATTCACACCCAATTTATACCCTTGGAAGTAGTGGCTACAAGAAAACATCAGCCCGACCAGTGCAGTGTTTTGCGCTGTGTGTTGTTAGATCTGTCAGGCAGTCACCAATACGTTTAACATATTAAGAGCATTAATCATTACCTGAAAAACCATATGCGACAAGTTATCAGCATCTCTGTCCAACGGCTGCAGCAGCTGCAGCCTCTTCCCGTCTAACTGGAACAACGTAGGCCCTTTGGGGAACACAGTGGACAGCACCACGTCTACATCTGGCTCGCCAACTATTGGTAATATTGCTGGCACCGTGCTTTGGTTTACTTCTGTAAATTAAATGTATGGTTGTGTACACGTGTGAGTTTGTGGAGCAGTACCAGCAAAAGGAGTGGTAATAGGCAAATGATGGCTGGAAACGCGGTAGATTATAAAAGTGTTCCTGCAGTCCAGTCCAAAGTAGCCTGTCAGAACATGGTGGGGATTTTGTCGGTAAGAATCCAACATAGCCCACGGTTCTTTCCCCAGGAGCCGAGGGTATCTTATGCAAGATTTCTACATTTGAAAAAATAAAGGGTTGTGGGGCCATCATAAAGTACAATATTCTTTTTCTTTTAACGGCCAAGTAACTGTAGTAATGTTGGTATATTATGAGATAATGTGTAAAAAAATACAAACATGTAATTCATTTAAGTGTACTTATATAAAAATCCACAAAAAGGCGCTGTTTTAATATTTCTCAAAAAAATTTCTCACCCGGCCGAACAGATATTGAAGAAAAATATAATTGTATATTTGACTTATAAGCCTTCGATTTCCATTCGTATTTATCACACTAGACTAGTGAACCAGATGCAAAAAAATAACTCACATTCACAAAACATTCTTATCTTTCTATTAGGGATGTCGGCTTAACTTAGGCGGGTAAACAACAAATACAATATCTATACAATCGATCGCTACTAATACTAAAAAAAGTATCCGTATAATATAGCGTAGGTATATTTTGATACAACGATAGAAACAGCAAGTTGCACGATTGCCTACCAATTGGTCGTTTTTTTATGAACAAGTTTGAATGACAAAGGATCAAACGATTTCCAAGAATCAGTTTTGAATTTACGAATGCTATAATCAATATTCGTAAAGATGATTTGTATCGTGTCCAACGATAATTATTTTTTTACAAAAAACGAAACCGCCTTCATATTGTCAGAACTACACGAATACAAACTGTTTAATTTACATCACAACAACGCAGAAAGCAAATAATAAAGCAAAAAAATAATAAACTCATTTTTCAAATAAAAAAAATAATTATAAAAATCGAATCACCCAGTCGAAAGTTCTGTGGTAACAACAAAAAATACAGATACAGTCGAAATGAGGACCTTTTTTGAAGTCGTTTAAAAAAGCAGTTAGATTCTTTAAGGTTCTTAACATAGAAGTCTAATATTATAATTTTATGGATTTAGCGGTGTCCGCGCATTATTCCCACTATTATAAAATTATTATATTAAATAACCCATTATCTTTAAGCATTTTCTAGACGGCACATTTTTAATAGTTTTTTTAAAAATATTAAATGTTTCGTTATCATTTAAATTCTATTTCTATTAACAAACATACAAAAATACTTACGGTCGCCTCTGCTCTCTTCTATATCTACTATGATACTGGACTGCCCCGTTTCGACTTCACACGGTCCTGGAATAAGATAATCTTATTTGAAAAGCTTATATATAATTGTTTATTCTTAATAAATTTTTCGTTAACACCACCTTGACCAGTTTCAATTAATGGTATAATACATGTATTTTATTTTAATAGCAAAATGTTCACGTGTTTCTACACCGAAACATTATTCAATCAACACAGGAGGCTACTTCCATTGCTGTTTTGCATAGCTATTGCATAATCTTACTCTATTAATGCGATAGTGTGTTTGTTTATTTCTCGTTTTAGCTGGAGACTGGATGAATCTGGAGATAGAAGACTAGAGAGTGACATGCGCTACTTTAAACTTCGGTATAACATCTCATTCCGGTAGTGTGTTTTTTTTTTCTGCTAAAGCTGGTTATTTTATAAAACCTATCGTTTGATATTCTGACCATACGCAATATTATCTGATGAACTATAGAATTAGACGTCGTTAATAAAGTGGAATCATTAAATATTAGTTATTATTGTACTTGTCATCAAATACGGGTTCTTAATATTTTCAAATAGCATGACGACAGTCATTTAATAACCCGTCGTCTTCACACATCTTTTAATTTATGGGTTACGCAAAATAAGAACATTTGGGCAATTTTGTTATCCATGTGCACCTAACCTACCACGCAAAGCCACAGACAGCTATAGATAGATGAATGAAAAAAAATGATAAATAATGTATTCTTAACGCTTGGTTTGTAATAGTCTTAGAGTTTGTTAAGTTATGTATCTCTTGTTCAACATATCAATATGTAATTGTAAAAAAAATTACGCAGAATCTTGATTATGGCATGAATCATATTCAACCGGCCTGCGGCGAAAATTAGCGCTAAATGTGTTTCTAATAAAAATATCTGCCAACCCGAACTTAGCCAGCGTGGTGGATTATGGCCTGAAACCTCATAGGAGGCCTGTGTCCCAGCAGTGGGAACATATATGGGCTGATGATGATGATGATGATGATGATGATGTGTTTCTAATTTTCGTTTGACAGCACAAATGCAAACTTGGCCTGCTGGTTTTCTTAAGTATTGTAAGCGGTTGCGATAAAAATTAATAAAAAAATGATTTATATCTCTCTCTTTAATCGGTGTGTAGGGCACGGGTAGTAACTATTCATTACGCCGTTTCAATATCTGTTTTCTTACAGTTCCACCAATGATTAAAAAGTGAAGTCTCGTGTCCCCTGGTCCCCTACTGGGGTATGGGGCAGATGATATACATGTTTCAATGATCGATTTTTTTTGGTGTAGGTGATCAGCCTTCTGTGTCCCGCCAGACCGAGACTTTTTTTTTGTGCATCCCCACCGGGGATCGAACCCAGGACCCCTCGGTTCTACGCTCACGCGTTAACCACTGTACCAAAGAGGCGGTCAAATTAACCATACATTAATATAAACAATTAAGTTAATCGTAAGCATGATACAGTTTTTGTGTCTCTTATTATGGAACAGGTATACGAAGTATATATCTGATTGGTAGTAAAGCGTCAAAACAAATAGCGTATACCTTTTAGTGATTTTTAAGTGAGGAAATCTTGCATAAGATAGCCACGTGTCTCGGGGAAGGAGCCGTGGATTAGATCAGTTTAATATCGACTAAAACCCCACCGTGATCCGAAACGCTGCTTTAGACAACACCACGGGAACACTTTCATAATCTACCGCGTTAAATACCTAGCACCTACTAGTTTCAAACACATTAACCCACAAACCATTAATACTGTAATAGCCGCAATCACTAACACATCAAGTCGCGTCCGGATAAACATAAACATTACACCTGTAATTACCTACTTATTAGAATTAATCACGTCTATTAGGTTTGCTAATGAATTTCTTATCTAAACCGACACTATACCAGGCGATTTTAATGAAGAAATATATTTTTGTCATGTTCCCTTTCCAATGTCAGTAATTTAACTATAAAGAAATAACGTAAGCACTGCGTAAATTTTGAAGTTTCAAACAGCGTTGTCACCATAAATAACATAATTATATTTGAATAAACTTTTTTTTTCATAATAGAGAGAATTTATGACTCCAATATAATTTTTGTTCTGGAAAACACGGCGTATACTCACACTATAAAGAAGAATAAGAAACGGCTTACATAGTAAAACTAAAAATATGGCGAATAAAGAGTTCTTTGGCCCTCCAATTATTAAAAAGTGATGCGATCATACGTTATTTTGGAAATAATGTACGTAAAACAACACACATCGCTTAGCTTATTAAAGCCATAATTTAAATTGTCCTATTGGTAAAAATGTTATCGTCTAAAATTAATATTTCTTGGAGCTAACTTCAATGTATATATTGGGAGCAGCTTCCCGTCAAACTAAAATAGAACTTTAATGCACTTTATTATCACCTGATTGGCATAAATTAGCATAACCTCAAAAAAGCCGATTCATTTCCCGCCAACTTCGATCATAGATAACAGTAAATAAATCAGTTACATGACACATGACAGCGGGTGTGTCTGAGAAACTTTCAATTAAAAAGTTATAACGTCAGCAGTTGGGTGTGGACTAGTTAAGTGGTAGCATTATGTTATAAAGGGTACGTTAATATACAATTAATTATATGGACAAGCTGTTAACTGAGATAAATATATCGAACGCGTTCAATAAATCAGCGTTGTTATTTATAACAGGTGCTAGATAAATTGTGACTGGAAGAATGTAGCATGTATTTTTTATATATATCTATCGAATTGTTTGTTAATCAAGCCTTTAACTAGGCTTCAAGAAACGCGAGCGATAAAACTTCCCCATCAACAGAAGGACTCCGGCCGGGATAGCTTAACCTGCCCTAGAGTTTGTCGCCAAAATATAACACTGATTTTATGTTATCAGTGTGTTATTAACGGTTTTTATATTTGTTTTCATATCAAAATGAAAATATTTTCGAAAGGCAATAATAAACAAATTGTGGTGTTTGTTTGGGTACACAATTTGAACATACTCAAGTGTGAACAATCAGTAATTTGTCACATTATTTATTACTAGCTGCGCCCCACGGTTTCACCCGCGTAAGTCCGTATCCCGTAGGAATATCGGGATAAAAAATAGCGTATATGTTATTCCAGTTGTCCATTGGAATCGGTTCAGCAGTTTTTGCGTGAAAGAGCAACAAACACATACACATCCTTACAAACTTTCGCATTTATAATATTAGTAGGATTCTGATTATAACACAAGTCCAATTAGCTCATTTGAAATAATAGAAAAAATTAAAAAGGTTAACAGTCCACTAACCGGAGCAATTAACAATTAACCTTTCATTAAGTACACCTTACATATAAGTATATTAAGTCGTACAAGGAAATATTTACGAGTTATTTCATATAATCCCGAAATAAGCAAATATAGTAAGAAATCCTAATTAAATTTTACGTTGCATTGACCAAACCAAATAAGCAAAAACGCGTATTTCAAGCGAACCACATTTATTGGCACATATATTAACGATATGAAATTAAAATTTCTATACATTCCTTGATTACCCATATAAAGAAGTAACTAAAGTATATAATGTAAGAACTGGTACTGTTTTGGTAAATTTCATGCTTGTTACTTGTACCACTATCTCGTAATTAATTAGGCGCTTAACAAGATTCTCGTTTAGCAAATTGAGGAGATAATATCTAGGAAAACTGTTAAATTATTTAATATTTTAGTTTTTACTTCATAACTAATATGGCACTTCTCAATGTGTATATGTATCCTATTATCCTACTATCCTATCCTACTTATCCTACTAATATTATAAATGCGAAAGTTTGCAAGGATGTGTGTGTTTGTTGCTCTTTCACGCAAAAACTACTGCACCGATTGCAATGAAATTTGGCACGTAGATAGCTGGACAACTAGAATAACATATAGGCAACTTTTTATCCCGATATTCTTACGGGATACGGACTAATGCGGGTGAAACCGCCGGGCGCAGATAGTATAATGTAAAACAAAGTCGCTCTCCGCGATCTGTGTGTCTGTATGCTTAGATCTATAAACTTACGCAACAGATATTGGTGGGGTTTTAATACGATTATTCATCGCGATTTATTCATTATATTATTAACCCGACGTTTCGAATACTTTACAGCGAGCGTTGTCACGGGGAGACCGCGTTTAAAATCCGTTAAAAAGTTTTTAATTTCTAAGTATAGAATGCTATTGTCTAACTATCATTCTTACTATCAGATTGTTTGCACTTAGGTACCGGGTCTCGCTTTGGTGATATGCTAAAGGTACAAGGATAAGCGAGTTTCTCCACCACAATAAGATAACATCCCATACGACCTAAATTCCTCAGAGTAATTTACAAAAACTGCAGATCGTTTGATAAGTTATAGTTTAATCTTGTCGATTTCCAAGAAAGGAAGCTGGCTTTACGAACGGAATAAGAATTATATAGTTTATAAATGGGATAAATGGCATTTTAATGGAGACAATAGTTAAAAAGTATGTTGGTTTATAATGTGATTCTAATATTTATTCTTCACCATTTCGAGCATTGGTGATGTTATCCACATGTGCAGATAAATTGAAAAATCAATTTATTTTCTACACGCTCGCGACTTATCGATTTCAAAGTCCGAGGTCCTCACCTCTCAGCCACCACAGCTACTTATATTTGGTGATCCAAAAATCTCGTTTTAAATGATATAATAATAATATTATAATACATGAAATATGCGTATGGTATATTTTATTCCGAATTGTTGACAACATCCATACAATAGCATATACAATATAAACAATTTCCATAGACACAATGTATAAATCTATATGATATTTGTAAATGTTCAACGTCTAACCTATTCACTGATGACAATAACAATAAATTGCAAATTTTGATTGTCCACTCTGTTACAAACAAACGCATTGTGCCACCTATTGTATTATAGAATTAGATGATGGCAATGTTTATATATAAATATTAATCGTTAATATATTTACTTTCAACTGATGTCCCCAAAAAATGTTTTCAAAACAACGGTTTTTTTTCTTTGTTTCTCCATAAATCCGAGGGTTTTTAACTGATTAAAATTGTTCTTATTGTATTTGATAAGACATTGTTGCTATTTGGACCTGTTTTAGAACCTAGAGAACCTCAGTTTAATTTACAATTATATTGTTTATTAACAATCAGTTCAATTCAAAAATAGTCTATTTAATCAAAAATAAGGCAAGAAAATTTTGTTATAATACCAGTTAATGTGATAAAACGATTTGAAAATTTTATGAATATTATACGACCTAGACCCTAGACCTCCGAGGCAACAGCTTTCAAATAAAAATTAAATCAGCAAAATCGGTTTCCAGGAGAAATTTCTTAGGGAACAAACCCAATAATAAAAGCCGAATCGAACACAGGGGGTGTTCGATTCGGCTTCTTTTTCAAGTAGGTTGAAGAAGAAATGTTTTGTGCTTACCAGGTGTAGCTAAAACTCCGTGTAGTAAGATAAGAGGAAACCAAACTATCCATTGCTGCGTCAGCGCGCCCCACCGCGCCATGTCACTGTAACAATATAAAAATTCATTAATTATTTACGTATTTATTTCAATTCTAAAATAAAAATGATGTTAAATATTTAAAAAATCATAATCTTAAGTATTATTATACAAAAAAAGGCATACGTTTGTATACTTAGAAGTAAATATAAAATATTACAATAACTTAAAGTTATTCCAACTATAATAAATATGTATCGAAGATTATAAATAAAGTATAAGCATTCAGTCCTATTTATTTAATAATTTTTATTTGATAATGTAATGAATAACCTTTGGTTACAAGTCACCTGCACAAAATCTTAAACTAAATAGAATATTTTGTCCAATGAAGACTAAGCCTACACAAGACTTACAAAAATTTTACATAAACAACATTCATTCACGCACACACATAAGCCGATTAATTGTGCATTTAATAAAACACGAACACAACCACGTGCGCTTAATTAAATTAAGGAAATATCTTAACAACAACGTGACAAATCTATAAATAAAATAAATCACTGCGCGTTCGCAGCGCATTAATCTAATTATCCAACATTAACAAATGGGGACCCTTGACCGGACATTACGGTAAATCCATTTTCTACTTCTTGTAATATAATTAGCGGATCACAATTTTATATATAGAGCGATACGATTTTATAGCGTCATTGTGAGGTTTCGTTATTCCTAGATAATATCTGCTTAGTGTTTGCTAAGCTGGTAATATGGATGTCGGATGACCTCTCCGGTGTATAGGCTGTGGGGTTATGGGAAATAAAGCTGTTTCTATCGCAATTTACATGCAACATACGTTAGATTAATCGATGTTTATTATGGGATATTTAGATTTCCGACTTGCCAATGATTATTCGGTGCGAATGAGAATCGGAAAACGATCAACGTAATATATATTTCTCAATATATTTTGCATTTGAAATTAGAATGTGTTCCGCGCGTTTACAACATGTAAAAGTTGCTTTTAATTTTAGAGGCAAATATTTGAGGTACATAAAACAATTCCCAACAAATATCCAACAAGAAACTCGTAATTGTAAGAAAAACGTGTGATACGTAAAAAGTATAATGACGTCACATAAAAACAAAAACGTTGAAGATTCATAGATTTTACTCTATTATCTATTAAGAGAACTCATAACATTTCTACAAAAAGTAACAAACGAGTTATATGTCCGCTCCTCTGTCCGTTTAAAAGTAGTCCATATAACTCGGCAAAAAGTGGAATCCAGTTCAAGTCAGGTTGCCTAGACATTATCTAGTCTATTAAATCATGAAATGTTAACTATCTTTTATTATAAAGGGGCGGGCACTTCACTAGTTTTAAGATGTAAAGATGTGTTTCTAATGTTACAATTTAATATTCCAAATTATTATTATATTTAACTCACTGTTGTAATTTTGTCACATTAATCTTAAATGTTATCAAAACTTTTAACTTTAACCTGATGTTTCTACAAAACCGTGTTCAAGATATCAAAATCTTTAGAAAACTGTCACATTTTATCTACCTTCACTATACAGCATTATCATTTTGAATACAGGTCCAGGTCTAAAAGTGTAAGGAAAGAAAAAATTTAAGGTAGGTACTATAAATATACACTATATACATATACAGTTTACACAAAATTATTATAACACAATCAATGCAAATGTCCTCAATATTGCTCACTTAGCTATGAGTTATCTGGAAAGTTGCAATCCAGATCGGTGATTTAGAAATGAGCCGGATTATACGCGACCGGCACGTAGCATTAATATGTCACCCGTCGTATTTACATAGCATGGAATCCGGCATGCGATTCCAACGGTGTAGCAGTCTTCCTTAGAACTGCTTATGTAAGCAGAGGAATGTTATATGTCTAGTGAAATACACTTAAAATCACAGTAACTTTAAAGGGTATTTTAAACTCGCATTGCTTTTTTGTTTTATCAATTATCAAGAACCAAGTTTAAATAACGATTATAAAAATTAAGAATGGACCTGAAATTGTATTTACGCCGTTTGAAAGGACCTAATAAGTATTTGTATCATTTTTTTTTTGCCAAAAATTTTAAAAGTATTATTTTGGATAATTTATTATTTTCCTGTGTTTGATTTCAGTTTCAGTGTTGTACATTGAGAAATTAAATACTTTTTAGCGGATTTTAAACGCTATTTATTCATAGCATTATTTAACCCGATGTTTCGAATAATTCGCAGCGACTTTTTACTTTAATTTCCTTTTATTAGAATGTTAACTTATTTCACGTAAGATTCACAAGCTCTATAACCTCAATAATCTTATACTAACATGCATGAATTCAGGGGTTTGCATTTAACTAAAAGAAACCTTCAATCTCACATCATTCTTAGTATAGGTATTAGAAAACTGTCTCATTGAACATTATTTATTTGCGAACATTAAATGATTCGCACAGATTTATGAAAACAATGATTTTAAACGGTCATATCGTATGTCTGCAACCATAAGTACATATAGGATAAATAGCTTTTAATAATTTTCTGGTAAGCGAAGGTGATGAACTCACTAACACTTAAGATTTGAAAACCTAGGTGTCTAAACGTCATTAAATGTTATCAGGGTTCACATATGCAGCTCGACGGCACACATGAAAAGGAATCCAATATAACCCACGGCCTGTTCTCCGCGAGACGTTGGTATCTATGTAAGATTTCACCACTATAAAGAAGGGTTAAAATGTTGCTAAAATCGCAGGAACGCTAGCTATAAATTATTGTATATATATAGATGCAGTTTGATAAATTCCTCCATCGTACAAAGTAGTGCTAAGTGTGTCATAGAGAGATAATAGTGTAAAGCTCCTTTATTATTTTATAGTAATTTTTATAGCGGTTAAACCGTCTCAGAGTAGGAAAATGGTACGTTATATTATCCATCCGCTGAAGAGGATCTAAAGCTTAGTCCCTATTAAGCTGGTTTAGGTACAGCCCTTTTAAATCTGATTGTGTACTGTTATCCTCTGAGCTTAGTGAACAACTAAGCTTATTTTATGTAAGGAAATTATTTTGTAACAGAAGTAGAAATCTTTCTTTTTCTTGTGCTGATTTTGGCAGAGGAGTATTTCTTATGTCTCTTCAATTTTTTTATCTGAACTAATACCTTTCTAAGCCTTTCTTAAAAAAAAAAAAGAAGCCGGGGCGGACCGCTAGTTTATAATATTTTTCCCCCAGTATAGTAATAAAATATAGCCAAAGTTTCCACATAAAATCTATATAATAACGTTTCATCTCAAAAGCGCCCACTCATATTTTCATACCTTTATTATGAAGACTTGGAAGACGAAGAAACCGCATTGTCCAGTTACAATGAAAAGTATAAGCTATAATTTTGATAGGAATGAACCACAGCCGTTATTCCCTATTGTTCTAGCGGTTTGACTCCTACAACATCCAAAGATGATCTTTGTATTCTAGTGAAATACCATGCCATCAGGAAGTGAATGTTTCAACGTAATGCTCTTCTTTGGTTCTGTAATTTGTTGGCAATTCTTATTGTTTTGCCACTTTTGGTAAGTATTTTATTTAAAAAAAGTTAGTGAAAAGTTTTATTCAATGTTGCTAATACAAAACATAAATATAACCCAACCAAATGTAAATAAAAACCAAACTATATATATGCGAGATAATATAACTATTGGCGTCTATATTGAGGATAGTTAAAAACTAGATTAGTGTATGCTTTGAAACCAGGTATATAACCGCTTGCTGAGAAACATTATAACTGAGAAATATTTTCTATTCTTTCAAAATTTCTCATTTATAAAGCATTTCAATGCTATAAAACTAAAAATTAAACATTATATCTAATATTTAATTGACTTACAACTAATTATTTCCTTAACCGTGATAATCTTTGAAAAATCATCCAAAACCATTACGATTTTGTTCATGCAAAACACAAAAGCACACTGTAATTTGTCGTTAATGGAATACACACTCCTAAAACATAAGAGAAAACCATTAAAGCCTTTCTAGAAATCTTAACCAAGTCATCGCTTCACTCGTATTTAATATACAGAATTTGTTCTGTAATATCAGTTAACAAAATGTGTTCTTCACAGAATCCCTTCTCCGCAGAGCACTAACTGAGTTGAAATCTAAGGATAACAATGTTGATAGCATGTTATTTTATGAGCGACAGTCACGCACGCCAATTACTCGGATGCAGTTTTTCACACGAGAATATCAGCTTTTTATCTTTTTTTTTATAAGCTTCTTAAACTGTGTCAAATTTATCTTGATTGTGATTTTGACGATTTTTTTTTACAAAAACCTCAAGAAAACGGTCGTATTCAGTTTATATTTTCTTTTTTTTTATTTTCAAATCACACACTTATAAATTACGAATGAAACAGATAACAATTGATTTCATAGAAAACCTGGCTTATAGCCACAAAAAAGATTGTAATATGAGATGTATGTAAAAATAGTTCATAAAATAGTTAAAAAATCCCTTATATTATTAATAATAATTTATATGTAAACGTAATTTATTCAACATAGCACTTACACAGTCAAACAACTCATTACTCGTTTTGCTGTCGCAGAATAAATGGTCAAACTATATTCGACTTCCAAAAAATAAATCACAGAGCCAAGCTGTGTTATATCAAGTCATATATATAATATAATCCAAATAATACCCTCCCAAAAATCCTACTTTAAATTTAATTACGGAAATCTACTTCAAAAAACATTTGGAATTTCTATAATAAATAATTTTTCTTTACAACAATACCTACCGAGAAGTCAAAACCATCAAACATCTATACAAGATACTATCCAACGTTTTCAAACACCAAATCAATTTACAGTTGTTCTAGAATAAATTCATACCATAAATCAAAGAGGCATTCCCGACTCGTCCTCCTCCACGGTCCCGTTATCTCTTATCGGCTTACTTAGCTAACGGCTCTGATACCGTCCTTATTATAATGGCCCACACACATCCCCGTTCATTATGCAAGTGTTACGGTACAGCCTGTCATAGATTTTGTCCGTTGTATCGCAGCAGGAATAAATCTTTGAACTCTGTTAACGTCGTGTTAAAGGCGTGTTGTTAAATGGAACGGGAATTTAAAGATTGTTTTGTTTAAGATGTAATTATTGGGATATGTCGGATTAGGAATGATTTTTATAATATGTAGCCATGTTTGTCAGTATTATTTTTCGTTTTATGTTACCGTGGCCGACTTACAGAGTTTGATAATATTGTGGGTTGAAAAAGCTTCATTTATGTAAAAATTATAGAGAGAAATATTTGCATTTACCTTTGTAATGTTTTCTACTGGACGATTTCAAAAATTCTTTCACCATTAGGAATCATCAACTTCACTGACAAAGGCTAGGCTAGAATGTACGACGGGTCAAGCCAGGGCGAACAGCTAGTCCTATATAAATTAGGAATTTCTCAATTTACAATATTCTATTAAATCGAACAAGATAACGCTAAACGTGTTATTTAAAATGGAACAGTAAGAACAAAACGTTAAACAGAATATCGTTCGAAATTTCATGAATATTTCACAATACGACTTCGAAATAGACCAACATTACGTACATAATAGCGAAATGCTTGTACGTATATCATAGCAATATCATAGCAATATTTTCTAATTGCAAACCGTGCTAAATGCAACAGCTAAATATCTACATGAGAACCAAAGGGACAACGCCTTTGTCTAAAATGTTATAAACTCGTGATACAGATAGTGCAAATGTCGATCGATTTGGCATTTAGTTAATCGCGAACTTATTCAATTACCCGCAAACCACGCCATTTGTAAACTCGGGTTCTTTTCAATTGAATGGGAACGAAAGATTAAAGTTCTTTGATCTTTCAACAGACAGGTGATTTTCCTAGCTCCACATTAAAAAACTAACTTTATACCCGTTAGATAAAGTTGCTTTTCATACGTAAATGTTCTCGCTTGCTGCCATATTGGAGGATTTCGTCACAAGCCTTTGAATACCGCAAACACGATTCGTCTATAAAAAGCAGAAATAATTTAGTATGAAAAAGTATTAGCAATGTAAATAATGTCAGTTTGTAAGCAGTTTTGTAATAAATAACATTCCGTCTACAGATTTTATCGATCGCCATAAGAATGAATGAACTAGGGACCTAGGCTTTATCGAAGCTATAACGGCATATCACAGATTTTTGACGTTCTTTTATAAATATTTGACATACGTATAATATTGCTTAAATATATAAACGAAAATTATTTAAAGAAAAGTAATTATAACTTTTATAATACAAGAAACTCAACGTGCTGTAACATACGATACCATCTCATTAAATATCAAACAAGATTAAATTATACACATAACAAATTTTATTAATCAATTTATATTCTTTTCATCCAGCTGTTTTTAATTTCTATATATATAACTCTTATTAGAAAGTAGAAAACCATATCAGTGTTGTAGTAATGTATCTATACTATGGGGGATTACTCCCGCATGTCCCCCCGTGTGAGATTTAATTCATTAAATTTATATAGATTTAAAATTAATCTAATCTCCATAATTTTTTGCTTTTTTTACTACTTTCATTATATTATTTTTCCTTTAACCTGGACAGCCTGGATGAGATCGCCGATTACTGATAAGGTACTATTTTTATCCTTCTATTGTACTATACTATACTAGCATACGACTTATTGTAAGGCAGCAATTAACAAAGTATTTACTAGCTTACAATAAATCTATCTATTTATGCCCAACACCAAACATACATCCTTCTTTCACGTCGCAACGGAGCGGCCTCATGATGTGATTTCTTGAAAAAGTTTGGAGGTAAGAGAATGACATAGTTTAGTTTAATCGCATTCCCATGAGAAGATTTATTATAACACTGATTTTAAAAAATAAATAAATAAATCTCTGAAATTTATAAATTCCGATAGATGGCGCGATATTAAAAAGTATGACATGTGACAACTGTTAAATATTCTATGATCACGCGGGCGTAGCCGGGGGATGAGATCTATGATTTCTTTAATATATAAAATCCCGTGCCACAATTTTAGTTACCGAACTCCTCCGAAACGGTCTGGACCGATCTTTTTTGTGTGCATATTGGGTATGTCTGAGAATCGGCCAACATCTATTTTTCACACCCCCAAATGATAAGAGTAAGGCAGAACAGTGTTTGCCGGGTCAGTTAGTAATAGTATATATTTTGAAATGCTTTTAAATGAATACAAATATCACAATAAAACATAAATTAAATCGTGAAAGTGTACATCCTCAGTGCATGACTTACGAAATAACTTCATCTGGTGAAGTGCAACAGGTCAAACTACACGATCGTGCCAGCATCTTTATCTTGATATGTTAAATAAATCCTTACACTATTCAAATTAAACATTGAACATTTCGTAATCACAATTTAATTGATATATTGGTCAGTCTTGAATATATATATCTTCGAGATTATTAAGTACTTATATGCGTAATAACTCACACTTGTAAACTTCGATGAGACCTTTTTTGTTAGGTTTTTTTGGTCATACCATATTCAAATAAACTTTTAAAGAAGAGCGTTGAGATACTTCTAATCTACTACAAACTATAAACACAAATGTTTGTATTAACGGACGGACCATCATCAGCCCATATATGTGCCCACTACTGGGACAAAGGCCTCCTATGAGGGTTTAGGCCATAATCCACCACGCCGGCCAAGTGCGGGTTGGCAGATGTCACATGTCGTCGAACTTTTTATTCTCAGACATTTCCTCCACCGTTTCGAGCAGTGGTGATGTTACACATGTGCAGATAAATTGAAAAATCAATTTATTTCCTGCACTCTCGCCTGGTCTCGAACCCCGACTTATCAATTTTGAAGTCCGAGGTCCTCACCACTGAGCCACCACTGCTTTTTAACGGACGGACGGTCGGTGTAATATTGGGAGATCGGATCTGAATGATACGTGGTATAGATAATTATCAAATACATAGTTTATTTAATTTTGTGCTTTATTTATCAGGATAAAGTCGATCCTTTAAATAAAAAATAAACTCAGGCTGAAACATTATTACTCAATTAGACTTTTGAATGGTCATAATATTACATACAATATTCATTTAAATCCTTCATTTACAAAGAACATCAAAGGAGAACTAACATTCTATTTCTAAATAGACACAATTAATTAGTCCATGATTCCACATTTCATTTCCATCTGCAATTAAGGATCTCCACGCGATCTTTGTTGGTAGCTTGATTAACTTCCTCAATTATTGACACATTCAGGACTCAACAAAGGCTGAATTACTATCTGCGGTCTGAATAAGGATCTCATTACACTGTCTAGATTGAATCAACACGCGAGATCTAGATCGGGATAAGCCTGAAGTATATTCACGCCTATTTTCGTTTCTGGTTAAATAAAATCTAGGTACTTATGTTTGATTCAAGTTACGTTTCACCGCCTACATTTGGTTTGATATATATGAAATGAATATGAATAATGTTTTATAGCAGTAGTGGTGAGAACCTCGGACTTCAAAATCGATAAGTCTGGGTTCGAGACCGGGCGAGCGTGCAGGAAATAAATTGATTTTTCAATTTATCTGCACATGTGGATAACATTACCACTGCTTAAACGGTGAAGGAAAACATCGTGAGGAAACCGGCATGTCCAAGAATTAAAAGTTCGACGACATGTGACATCTGCCAACCCGCACTTGGCCAGCGTGGTGGATTATGGCCTGAACCCTCATAGGAGGCCTGTGTCCCAGCAGTGGGAACATATATGGGCTGATGATGATGATGATGATGATGAATGTTTTATATTTATTCATTATTAATTTAATAATCAAAGTATACTTAAAAATGTTACACATATCGTAATTGGCCATTATTATAGGTATGTACCAATAAAATTCGTTAAACATTGCAAAGGACACATGCATATGTTTGCTTTACAAAAATTGTCTAGAAAAATGCATTAAAATATTACAACACGTGCGCCTGAACCCCATGAGCAAAACTATCCGTCTGGTACTTACAGAAGGCTTCTGCTACTTATCCAGTTGTCCATACAGAAATTGATCAGTGAATAGGTTAACAAAGTAAGCCCTTTCCGGGTGGCTGTGTCCCCCTATGACCTATAGAATAGATACTAACACACGACGTCCGAATTATATTAAAAGGGAATTGTAAAGCACAGAGAAAAAAAGCTCATAGGAAGATATAGGTATAATAAATGGATCATTCTTTTATTTAATTTAAAACATACAATGTAGGTATATACACTATACGAAATTAACGAATATTTGTATATAAATAAATACTATTTAGCAAATAATTAATATATCGAAGAAAGAAAAGACCTGCACTTCCAACAGACTGAAAACTGGCAAGAGGTGATGCAGGATAGGATCAAATGGAGGCTCTTGTTGTCGGAGGCCAAGACTCACTTTGTGTCACTGCGCCACTATAGTAGTAAATAAATTGTAAATAGAAATTTCTTATTTGTTTCTATTCTACAATCCTTTATGAGTCATTGGGTAATAATCAGTTAATTAACCATAAATATAAATAAATCAACAAAGAACTACTTCGTGTAATGAGTTCTAAAAATCAAGTGTTTGTAATTATAGAACTCAACTACATAACTTTCATATGCCTTCAAGAAACTGTTTGATAAATTATACGTTAGAAAGTCATTATATACATCTGGTCACACCAAATAAACTAAAAAATAGTATAGAACTACTGTCTTTAACAATTTTGTATTATCTGTGGTACTCTTCCATTTGTAATAAAACCGTTCATACGTTCACGTGTTTTAATAGTCGAACGCATACATCATACATCAGATATATTTCAACGACTATTAACCGTAAGCTCGCCGTCTAAATATTCGCTTCCGTATCTAGAACGGAGAGAATCTCAGATTCACATGATACGTTTGATAAACATTAAACAAAGATAAATGGATCGTAAATCATTCATGTATACCGATTTAATCATGACCAGTTTAACTGACAGGTGATGAATTTACAACGAGAATATTATCTGACGTGAGCACATAGTATGCATGCATCTCATAGCGTTGTCTCTGTAATAAAAAAATTGTTAGAAGTCTATTCAGATAAAACAATACATAATTCATTCGCACTTTGTAACTATCACGATATATTAACAAATGCACATTACTGATTATAAATTCAATATTATTTACTTATTGTGTTATTGTTAAATTCAGTCATTCAATTGTATACAAAACTGCATAATCAGTCTTTGCCTCTTTACTCTTTATCCACATACATACATACATATATATACAGTACTTAAATATATAAACAAACACATTTTAATGAAATTCACTATTTACGTTCGATCAACAGGCATCTTTTGATACAGTCTATTAACTAATATAATAAACCACACTAAGATTATAAATGTGAAAGTTTATTTGGATGTTTGTCCGTCAGTCACGCTGAAACTGTTGATTTAATCTTGATGAAATTTGATATGCACAGGTTATGAACTGATTTCTGTGATTGGATACTTTTTGTCTCGATTAAATGCTCCCTTGGGATAAAATCTTTCTTCGAGCGTCTAGTTATAATAATTTTATAATGAACGTTATTTCATATTTATATTGATTCTAGAGTTTAAGTTGACTAACTTCAAAGAATACGTAGATATTTCTTTCACGTAAATACATACGACTTTAATCATATGGTTCAAAGAATCACTTTCCAATTTTGTTCTAAGAAGTTGCGTCTTCATCTGACTCCTTCCGTGAGCATTGCTTGGCATGCCATAACTTTCCGCATTATTTAATGGGAGGTTTTTCTTCCTATATTTTTGATTAATTAAATCTGACTTACATTTTCTACTATATCGACTGTTTTTTAATTTCAGAGTCAATATTTTTCTATGATATTTGTTAGTTTTTTATAACTTATATTACTAAAGGTTACCTAGTTTAATATGACACCTACTTAACAAAACTTGAAGTGCACTATTTAATGCACCGATTTCTACCCAGGACTTACAGGTTTAGAACATTTATAGACGACCTGCTGGTATCCAACGTTAATGCGTCTTGTACGCGCCGTTTAAGGTAATATTCCATTAGCATTTAACCACACATTGTATGTATCAACTGAATGTGCACAGCAATTCAATTGCTATTAAATCTTTAATTATATGAAAGGATTTGAAGTAAAGAAGTATATGCGTACTAATAAGATTGTAGTTAACTATTTGGACAATTAAATATCTCGATTATGCGAGCTTGCGTCTTTTCAAACAATTGATTTCTTTCATCTTATAAATGAACTAGCTTCTTCTTCTGTTTTACTTTAATCATTTTGGTGTACGAAAAATAGGTGTTAGCCGATATGCACACAATCCCATTATAATATTATAAATGCGAAAGTTTGTAAGGATGTGTGCGTGTTTGTTGCTCTTCCACGCAAAAACTATTAAACCGATTGCAATGAAATTTGGTACGTAGATAGCTGCATAACTCGAATAACACATAGGCAACTATTTATTCCGATATTCCTACGGGATACGGACTTACGCGGGTGAAACCGCGGGACGCAACTAATATTTGATAAAAATCGGTCCAGCCGTTTCGGAGGACTATGGTAACTAACATTGTGATTACCTACTACAATCCTAAATTACTAAATTATAAAGTAATTGGGTTTAAAATTTATAGACGTACCTAAATACTATTTTTGAATAACACATACTCATCTACTTAAGGTGACACCGTCGGTGAACCACACCGGCTCGCTAAGCGTTCCGAAACCCAGTCAGTCCCATTATCCCGGCTCAACAGGTAGCGTGAACAGTTACAGTTCATTGTACTCTAATTTTATCCCCTGCCTTATGCGATAAACAATAGTGTTTGCTAACAAATTGATGAGACAATTGGTATTGTGCAACCGGCGGCTCGGAATTTGGTATTAACTCGGGATTTCGCTTTGGTATCGTGATACTTGCAAACAATGTCCTCGTGATACTATGCTACTGCTGCTTTCGAATGTACTGGCTCAATACGCACGGTATCACCAAATTCGTTCTCAAATTTTAACTTCTAAAATTACTTTTTTACTACATAATCTTCTTTTTCTTATATATAAAATTCTCGGTCAAAATGTTAGTTACCTTGTGTGCACTAAAGTTTTGTGTGCATATCGGGTAGATCTGAGAATCAGCCAACATCAATTTTTTATTTATTTTATTTTATTTATTTATTTGGTCAACCAACATTTGTTTACAGTGTTTTTAAGTATAAATAATATAACAAATATTCTTGCGAAAAAGTAACAAATAATTACAATTAATATTTTATAACCCTAAATGATAAGAATAAGGCAGAACAGCGTTTGCCACGTCAGCTAGTGTTTTATATGTTCATAAATATAACATGTAATAATAATATTAAATATTCATTCGTTTGTAAAACTATACAGAAACGCTTTTAGAAGTATTGCTATGACCTCGTTACTATGGAGTATGGAGTAAAAAGGTGGAAGAATACGTACTTTTTTAACCGACTACAAAAAGAACGAGGTTCTCACTTAGAATACATTTTCACTCTACCTTGATTATATTTTTACTAAAAACTATATAACGACCTTATTTTATCTAAAATCACGACTGCTTTTTGACTATATTTTCATTTAAAACTATATTTTAATATAGTTTTAAAGTATTTGAATAATAAATAACCATTAGAACTTCCTACACGCATGACTCACAATTTATATTGAAAGAAACACTATTGCGTTATCAGCATGTAAACAAACAAGTCGATTTCATTTCGTAAGAAAGTCGTTGCCTCTCGGATGTCATACAATAGATGTCATTATCATACGAAAGATTTAATCAAGCTTCTAAGACACTACCGAAATCAAACAAGCATTTTATTATTCACTGCTAGATGTCGATTAAGATAATGTTAATGAGACGGGTTGTATAGTTGCATAATAATTGTGATTTTTTTTGGTCACCTTTTCCAACATTCACTACGAATATAAGGAAAAAATATACTTCACTGGATATGTTTTTCAATAATTGTGGTGAGTCAAATTTACTGATATTTCTTCTTTACAAAAAACATCACCCCCGTACCTAGGGAGAGAGATACCGTTCTAAAATGGGACCAAATGATAGCCAAATGACCTATATAATAAACTTAATCTTTTAAAAATAAGTAACCCACGGAGTTATCGGGTAACAAAATGAGTTAATAAGGAAAAAATAAAAAGTATTAAATGCATTATCATTAATTTATTGCCTTAAATATCTAAATGGTGTATTTGATAGTGATTTAATATTTAAAAATAAAAAAAATACATAAAAATTTGAAAGTGCTGATATCCTAACTGTTTAAATATAAAAATTTAACGTAAAATAAATAGAATAAAGCAGCAAACAACAAGTCTAAAGCAATTAAAGATTCAACCGTTATCAAAAGCTCATATTACGAGAACCAAACGCTATCCTTGAGAGAGATATCGAAAGAAAATGACACAGCAGGCACCGTGATTTTAATCAACGGTCTAATATAACGTTGCTAGCAATAAATACGGTTTAAATACTCAATGCAACGTAACTATAGGGTTTAGAAAGCAAAATGTTATCAGAAGAAGCACAGAGCGCACAAACCAGTTTGAGAATGCACCGAGCCACGCTTATTATAAACATTAAATTATAGCCAATGTATCGGAAATACGCAATTAGTCGTACCGGGTAATTGAAATTCCAAAGTAATGGAAAATTATGCCAACTTCGTACTCTAATGGAGGGCTCGCACATTCGTTTCAAATTATTGATATTACTAGGTAGGTGTGTTAGTGGTCTAAAGATTTTACATAGCTGGCAATCAATTGGCTTTATAAGCCTAGCGATCGGATGGGATGCCATGTGGCTCGCCTTACTGCACTCGTTGCATCAGGAGTATCATATATAACTTCATATGGAACTATTTTTTACTAATATTATAAACTTTAAAGTTTGTAATGAAAATGAATGTTTGTTTCTCTTTCACGCAAAATCAGATGCCCGGATCTGTATGACCTTTGGTATATAGATGGATTATAGACTGGATTAGCTCATAGGCCATCTTTTATATATGTATCATACGAATGAAGCCGCGGGCTCCAGCTAAAAAGCTATATTATGAAAGATAAGTTACATATAAATTGGTACGAAATGTGACAATATACCTATTAGGGGAAAACATCAAGCGCTGTAAACCTTGTAAAGAATACTCGAACAAACAAAGGACACAAATAAATCATTCCTGGAAAACTAACAAGACTCTAAAAAGGGACAAAAACCCTTTCTACACCTATACCAAAAAACCAATGACACATTCAGACAGCAATGACCAAAGAAAACAACAACCGTCCAGTGGTTTCTTCTACGTAAGATTTACAGAGCGGAAACAAGAATGTCTTGATTGATGTTCAAGCTAAATAATCCAAAAGGCGTTTAACTACGTGACTTCTCGTGCGACAGGGCTTGGTGTAAATTTATGCATATCCTGAATGTAAGTGCATTAACCGTAGAACAACGAGATATCTGCGCAGGTGACGATATTACAAGTCATTGTGCTTACACTATTGAAGACAGGGAAATAAATGCCATTTACAGCGAAACAAAGATGGATATATTGGCAACAATGTCATCCATACAAAGTACCAGCATACAAATTGTACTGCGTATTCTTATTAGATAGATGATAGTAAATATTTCGTTTTTGAAACCAACATTCATTCTACTCGACTACTAGAATGAATTATTATTAGTGAAAACAATATAGTGATATTAATATAGTACATAGGACAACTCATTCATGCTATTTTGTATCTCGTTTCAATGTTGATATAACAATCAGCCAAATGTAATAATTAAGCGAATTACAATATTACGAAATAATTCTACTTTACGTGAGAAGCATTGTTTGTATTATTGCTATCAATGTCAAAATTTGTGCAGTCTAAACCTCGCCTAAGAGCCAGATGTTACTGGCAACATAATAAATTCAAATGCAGCCATAATTCAAAGATTACCGTAAAATTTATTCAACAGGTCTGTTCAAACGTTTTTCAATGCATACCGTATTTATACGAATGTAGGGACGTCTTCGGTATTATTTATGAGTGTGTTGTATGTTTACATTTTTAATATTTATAATAAATTGACGTTACTGCGTGATTTGACAGAGATGAAAAATAGTAATATAACTCCTAAATCAGTTTGAATGATCAGTCACACCACTTTAACTTTAAAGCAATGAATATTAATCACATAATATTTACTTTATATACTAGAAGACTATATGACAGTGCTATCATAAACCTGACTATTAAAAAATTCAACAAAAACAACATTTTAACTGCTACTATCGTATCTCAAAACACACACATTCAAAACGAACAAATCTGCCAAACAATAAATTTATCTGACAAATAGGCGCATGGGAAAAACGAATGCAGGTTCATCAAACATTAAGAATTTATGCACGAGTATAGCATGTCAAAATTATCAGGCATCTCGGGGGTACAATAGAAATTTATTGTTTCAGCGATGCTCCTACGCCAATAATGCCATTTTAAATAGCCTACGATCCTATCTAGTTTGCATCCATTGCAGTGGGCATGCTGGCGTCTTTATGCATTTAAATTGTTTTAATACTTTAAATGAATCTCCAATATATTCTAATTAATTAAACGGATGAGAAATAAAACGAATTCAATGAGAATTGAAAATAGGACTTAGGTTCACTTCATTTAATCAATATAATAAATAACAACTATACAATGAACACTAAAGACATTTAGACTATATTTTCACATACTAAGACCATAAACAGTTATAGTTTGTTCTCGCTTTATTGACTTTTATGTGTAGCAAAAGAAATTAATAATTAATTTTGAATGTCACCTCCCTCTCCTTACTACTAGAAAATACATTATTTATAATTTTTTTTTTTTTTTTGTTTTTAAGCAATACCAACGATGATTAAAATTGTTTAATAAAAATTACGTTATTATTCGATAAAAGTTAAAAATAATACAACTTAAGCTGGTATTCGATACATACAAACAAACATACCTACGTTGAACATTGTTCTGCACACAAAATTGATTCGCAAAACTTCGTCATCCAGTTAAGTCAAAGCACATACACTTAACACAGCATACCTACACTTCTATGAGCCTCAATCCGAGTTGTATCAAATCGATTTATTTAATCGAGTGGAAAGTAAAGTAATTCGGAATCGTTTGACCCATTGACCATAATACGGATAATTGGCTACAACCAATATCCAATGCTACCTACAATCTGCTTCAAGTCAATTTCAATTTCTTCATGAGTGTCAAACAATTACTCGGTCACGACCTTATTGTACTGCGAATCAGTTATGAAACGGTCGTGTCATTTACGATAGCCAATTTATTTGTGACAGTTTTCACCAAAGCCTTACGCCTACGACGCCGACTATTCACTACCGAAATGATATTTTTTGATTCGTCTAAGCCAATAAATTGGTAATGTCAATTACGTAAATGGCATCTGAGCTGCTCGTTATTTTTATTAATTGCTGCTTATATATTTTAAAATGGATAGTTTCGTCCGTAAATATGAACGTGTCAGCTTTGTTGTCATTTAATAGGAAATTTATCTATTACATTTATAAATTCATAAATTGTACCGCTTATGGTATTTAAATAGCATAATTCCATATAGCTTTTGTTTATCTCAATATTTATTTCATAACTTCGAATATATTACGTACTTTATACGTGAAGCATAAGTCGATAAAAGCGGTATTGAGGTCGACTTTATTAGCACCATACCTTCCTGTAGAAAGTTAAAACAAATATGACATACGTAAACATGTATCGCTAAACCTGATACTGAAACAGCCAAAAGTTGTGTACACTTTTACATCTAAAAGGTTTATGAAGGATACATTTGTTAGTGGCTTTATAAGGTCAATGTTTAAAAGTTATTTTTGCTAGTTACGAGTATTAAATACGAAATCTCTTTGTAAATATAATGACGTGTGAATATTTAATATTTGAATTCGAATATTTACTAATTCTTAATAGTCTTAATTGACTATTGGAAAACTTAGAATAGACTTTTTTGCATACTTGTGAGGTAATATATTACAAACAATGTAATTAGTTGAAATATTTCGATTTTAGTCATGTTTTTTAAAAGTGAAAACTTTAATTAAAGATCCTTAACATATAATAAGTTTTACACATTAATAAACATTCTACTGTTTATTCTAAAAATTCTTAATTTCTATACCATATGAGAAAACGTGAGAAAATTACACATGTTGAGTCGCAGGTATGATTTAGAATATATGTATGCTTGTTAGCAAGCACATTGGGACTGGTTATTGGTTTAATGATTATTCTACTGTAAAAACATTAAGCATGTTCTGGAGTCATTAAACATACCATAAAATACAAGGCTTAACATACGAAATGAACGTCTGGTTTGCATTTTTTACTCACTTCCTTTTAGCAATCGTCTTTATTTATTATTTAAGTATAGTTACAAGGATTTTAAATGCTACTTCATCTTTTTTATATCAAAAATACGAATTTTTGATATAATAATACGAATCGCAAAAAATCATTAAATCCCTTGATCGCTTTCAAAATTACAAAAGAAAAACATCTTTAACTGTGATTATATTTACTTGTGGAAGTACCTTGTACTTTCTTCCTAGACATAAGCTATTTTAAAATCAACTAAATTGGATAGTTCATTATTGTATGTAAAAGATCTTATTTCAGATTATTACCATTATTATACCACTTAGATCAGTGTTTTTCAACGTGTGGGTCGCCGGAGGTTGAGAGATCTACCACAGTAGAAAAGTTGTCAAATGAAACAAAGCAGATTTCTTAAGAAAATTAATAAAGGGTATAAACTAAGAGATTAGACTTAGACTTGGAGATTTACAAACACAAAGCACAAACAAATTAAGATTCTCTCTTAGCGTGGATCCATTTTTAATACTTTTATACTAGAACATTTTCCTAATTTAAACGATTTCATAGGTTATTTTACGTACGGGTTCTTTTGACCATATTGATTCGCAGGAGGTAGCAAATAGGTCCACATTAAGGACACTTCGTGTAAAGCGTTGTGATATCCGAAACACCAGATGATTCTAGCAGATTTTAGATTTTTTAAATTCTGTTTCCAAATTTTCTTTATTTATAGCTGAAGTTAAAAATGTGGCTTCGCACAAAATTTATCGTCCGATATTTTGATACGAATTAACATATTTTGGTATTTTGTCGTGTGATGCAAAATAATGAGACACTGACCTATATTAAACCCGTTAAATTCGTTTTTTAATTTCATACAAAATTATCAAAACACTTTCTTACTTTTACTGATTTCTCGTAAAGATATCGTGAAACTTTTAAAGGGCCTAGAGGAATAAATGTCTCTTTGTTCAGACATATTTATAGCACTGTTAAATGCAAATATATAATTCAAAACAAGCAGCCACGCACAAATGAATGCCTTGTTTATTCGCAAGTAGCGTGTATGAATACATCTGTAAAATACTCTGGCTCGAGGGTACATTGCAGTTTCAATGTATAGATACATGTTACATAGTAATAGAGCTTATAACGTCATTTGCATATTACTATGTTCGAGATCTAATATATTCACACATCTACAATTAATAATATCGGTTAACAATCAAAACATTGATCAAATTATCATAACAAATATAATATTCACAAGAGGCGACGGTAGTAAATAAAATTAACTTTTAAATGTAAGAAAATCTTACAAGCGATGGAACATAGCCCGATTCCATTAAACACATTTGCGACATTATTCAAACACGCCGCAACACAACTCAATGTCCAACACGTAAATTAATCAAAACAGTCACTAAATCTCCGTTTTATTTTTGACACCTTCATTACTTGATCTAGAAGACAAATTATAGCATTTTACATAGCGTTATCGTTTAACCTTTAACAGGGCTGTCATAACGTTCGCTCGCTTAATTCGTACTTGCAAGAGGAATGCGGTTTTAGTGCAGTGACGAAATCAACATAGTTACTCTAGACAGGCTGCAATTTATATGTATGTTGTATTTGGTTCGCCGACACACCTGATTATTTTTTCACGGAATTCGCGAGTTAATTCAATGTTTTGGGCCTGCTCAACTGTCTGGTGGTTCGATTGTATCTCTATGGTTAAATAAAATTCGTAAGAAATTACGATGTGGAGGTGAGCAATAATATGTTTATATTTAAATTTATTCAAGACCTGATGTCAGTAATTTAGTTAGGTTTTTAAACACTGAATATTTGCACTTTAAATTATTTCAAACTCTCTAAAATTAAATATTTTATATAACGTTTCAATTAGATAACTAACTACATCTTTAAAAAAAACGTACAAAAACATTTTCAGTATTTCTAAATAAATTTATTTATGTAAATGTGTATGCATATTATAAACTGTCTATTAAATTTGAATAAATGTGTTCAATAATGTAAAAATCATATGAGCCGACGATTAAAAAATAAATAATACTACTCATGCATGTAACTAGAGTTATAATCAATAACTTATACCTCCCGTGGAGTTGCCATGCAGGTGCTTGCATTTCCTTTCTTTAATATTTCTAGTTTTTATTTCAAATTCTTTTGCTATCGGCTGACCAGTCTATACTATACTGGATTTAATAGTCAAGTTTCAATAGAAATCATTTTTGTGGGTGACGCAGCGATTTTAAATTTGGGAAAACCCCATTTGAGAAGACTCCCTGTTATTTCCGATTTGAGAAATATTTAATGAATCAACGCTTTAAGGGTATTTCTTCAATAATTTAGTACATGTCTTGGTGTATTGATTTAATAAAATACTGCAATATTCTTTCAAAACTTTATCAAAGAGCTTCCTAGATATAAAATGAAAACATTACATTAAAGCTTTTAATTCATTATTTCATTGAAACCACTTAATAACCGCTGTTACAAAATATTTAAGCACAGACACTGGTTTTAAATGCATAAAAAGCGTAAGAACATAATACTTATAGTTTCTTTAATCTTCTTGAATAAATATGAGATTTGAATTAAATCAGACTGCATAAAAAACGTCTGTCATTTACACTTATTTCATATTTTCTATCTGAATAACTTATCAATTCCACTCGAAGTGATAATTGTTCAGATATATCTCGCATACCTTACTATCCTACTTCCTACTAATATTATAAATGCGAAAGATTGTAAGGATGTGTGTGTGTGTGTGTGTGTGTGTTTGTTGCTCTTTCACGCAAAAACTACTAAACCGATTGCAATGAAATTTGCTACGTAGGTAGCTGAACAACTGGAATAACATAGAGGCAACTTTTTACCCCGATATTCCTACGGGATACGGACTTACGCAGGTGAAACCGCGGGGCGCAGCTAGTTCTATATAATTATATTGCGAAATTTGCTCCATATCTAAAGGTTTTATCATCGCCATGAATGGAGCTCGTTATGCGATCAGTTCAGTCATTCAAATATGATTCTTAACCCACACAGATATTAACTGCATATGCATATCTTGTGCTAATCAGAAATAGCTGTGATATAGTGAAATTGTTAGGATCAAATGCAGGTTGTGATTACTGAAGATAGGTAGGTAGCGATCGGTGAATACAAAAAAGAACAGTTCTGATTTATGTTCAAAGCAATTATATGTGAATCAACAGATAAAGTTGCAGACACTTTTCATTTTTTGGGGTTGATTTAGTATGTATAAAGTTATTTTAGATAACTCTCAAAAAAGTCATGTTACCAATCAAGACGGGATTTGTCACTTTTCCTTTTGCTATACCTACCTATAGCGCTTCAGTTTTTCAAGTGGGACATGGCCTTAAGATGTTACAAAGAAACCTTTTTAATCTTCAACACAATTGTAAGAAGCAGTACCTATATTAGAGACAATGTATCACAAGGGTAACTAAATATAGTGTTGATTCAATCATCCAATGAAATAACAGTTTTTTTTTTCAAAAAACTGAACTGCCTAAAAATCGTCGAATTATGTAATACTAGCTACACCCCGCGGTTTCACCCGCATAACTCCGTATCTCGTAGAAATATCGTGATAAAAAGTTGCCTATGTGTTATTCCAGTTGTCCAAACAAATTTATTGCCTGTAAATTAAGGAATGTTTGCTAGAGAACAAAAATATAAAGATGTCTTCTTTGGAATTTTTATCTATGCTTAAAATATTTTTTCTTAAAAAGTTACTTAGTTAAGAATACACTAGCAGAACCTCGCGGTTACACCCGCGTGAGTCTGTATTTCGTAGGAATATCGGGATTAAAAGTTGCCAATGTGTTATTCCAGTTGTCCAGCTATCTACGTACCAAATTTAATTGCAATCGGTTCAGCAGTTTTTGCGTGAAAGAGTAACAAACATACTCACACACACATCCATCCTCACAAACGTTCGCATTTATAATATAAGTAGGATATATTAAATGGAACGACATGATAGGCACCAGGTTTGAAATAAAAAAAGAATCAGAATAATCGGTTCATTAAAAAGTAATGAGGTACCAAATTCCAAACAAAATACAGTCTAATAGATACCCTCCTATTTTTTAGAAGTCGCATTAAAAGCAGTTCCGAATACTAATAATATTAATGTGACCGTGTAATTGGTACATCACACTGTCACATTAATATTATAAATGTGAAAGTTCGTTTGGTTGGATGTTTGTCCTTCAATCACACTGATTACTGAACAGATTTTGATGAAATTTGGTATACAGATGAATGAGCTGACGTGGGTGATGGGATGCTTTTTATTGCAATTAAATGCTCCCTTGGTATAAAAAGGAATCTTGATATCCAGACGGAACCGGGACGAGCGTATAGTAGTAATTAAAAGATCGTTTTTTTTGAAAATTCATCATGCTTGAGTATTTTATTATAAAAATATTAATTATTAAAATTATATATGAAGTTAAACGTTTGTATATTTAAATAGTGTTTCGCAAAACTTTTCCATAACAGATCGTCTCATAATATTTTATGAGCGTTTCCTGCCATGTTGAGAAGAGAGTTAATATTGAAGTTATTTCATATATTAACTCAAAATATTATAGTCTATAAAATCCGATACATCTATGTTATGTGACTTTTTAGGGTTTCTTGGTGGTAGTTTTACAAGTGACAAAACTATATACAAGATTGTTTAATTAATTATTATCTAAACGAGATATATAGAAGCGTTTACGTTTTGTATGTATGTTCGTATAATTTAAAAAATGCTTTCAACACTATAAAGATTCATTTTCACAGAGTTAACAAAATTACGAAATCGTAAGGAAAGTTATACATAAGATCTATTGTATCACAATAACGTAATGCAATATTCTTTTGCATTATGAATCAACCGCACAGCTATGGAAAAACGACACTTACCTACGTCCAAGGGAAAGTCCTTGCTCTAACCACAAGTTTACGGTCTTTTGATTCCTTTAAGGTCTAAGCTGGCTACCTATTATACCGGATTACGTAAATTCAATAAGATTGTTTTCATTAAAGTTGAAATAGTCGAATCAATCTTTACAAGTATGAAATATAAGTCAAGGCGATTAGTGAGATCGAAACAGAATTAAGGCAGAAATAATATACGACAGTCATAGGCAGCCTATCTATGCTGTAAACTTAATATCTATGTACTACATTAATGATTTCTCATTATACTTATTACATTTACCATAGCTCATGCAAAAAATAGAGGAAATAAAAAGGAATAAGAAGTCGCTATTGACAATTTGCTCTCAAAATTTGGTTTTTCATCGCGTTCCTAACCATATGTTTTATATTCATACATTTTCTTCGTTAATATGGTTAGTAAAATTAATTCTATACATTTGGTTGGTTAATAATGTGTAGCTTACAAAATAGTCGAGTACCCATACGACATGCAACAGGGATTCAATTCTACGCTTTACACACTAAAAATCGTTGAGGATTTTGCGACCAATATTAATATAAACTTTGATAGAGTATCACAAGAATATTCCACCGTTTCACCCGACCATAAGAAGCATGTGCAATTTCCATACTTTAAAATCAAATATCGTAACAAGTTTTATAACAATTACTATATAAGGAATGGTAAATAAACTTTCTCTGTCAGAATAGAGTGGATAACTATCATATTATGAAATAACAAATCATTTGCATAATCAGATCTAGATGGGAACGATTAGATATATTAACTGTTAGAGGTCAAATTTGCAATTAAAGATAACATCGGTGTATTAAATAAAATAACATATCATTTATGATATTTTTTGTCGGGTTCGATTTTAGAGAGGAAAAGTGTTACAGAGACTCACTAAGAGTTCTTAATTTCATTAAATGAAGAATATATTAATACTGCTTTTATTATTATAAGAAAATGTATAATGTTTCGAATCATAACTTCGCTAATTTAAAAAATAAACAATTATATTAATAATAAAGTTTCGATTCATACAATAAATATAATACATTATAAACACAACTGCTTTTACGTAAGACATTCATTATTCTAATGTATATTTTGGAACCTAATTAACGGCTACAATTACGTAAATTTCCAAACTGACTATTACTTAAATATGCCTAGTACTTACTGAGAGATATGAGCTTATTAAATATCTTTTCAAATAATCAATTTTCCTTATATAATATTTTGTACTTACGCAACAATAATACGATCGATGTAATCGCATTCCTCAAATTATCGTTTCCAATGATCCATCTGAAACAAGATAAAAACAATTAATATTACAAGTGAATACTTTCTTTTTCATTATTGTATGCAGATTTACATTATCACAGCAACAAAAAACATGATAATATACACGCAATAAGTCTCTATATAGCTTAAAGCGATGGGTAGTTATGTGATATGTAATAAAATATAAAAGACACTTTCTATTGTGACTCATTGTAAACTGAAGAGGAAACCTGTAATTACAATTATCAAAGCAGTAAGGGATACGGTGAGAAATAGCGAGGTGCTAATAATTATTTATAACAAAAATCTGATCTGCCTTCAGATCCTCAGAACTAGAAATTTAAATTGGACCACATGGCAGGCAGTCTTCCATCCTTTTTTATCTACATTAGCGATCATCAAAATCGATTCACCCAGTAAAATAAGGTAACAAAGAAAAAAGAATATAGTCCAATTGATAAATTTCTCCTTTTTTGAAGTCGGTTAAAAAAAAGTTTTTCACACATTTCCAAATAAAAATACTATCGCTTTTGAAATCTACTATATTCATACAATATTAAAATTAAAACAAGCCTGTTTAGTCCATACAATAATTGTATGTGAAGTTTAAGTAGTCCATACTTAAACTTCACAAACAATTATTGTTCCTATTATAATTTAAAGCACATCATTAACTTCGCTATAACGATTATATTTTATCCAACATACACCATAAATTCGTCTCAATTCACCTTTTAACGAGACGAAGTCATGACATAGCTGTAACATACATAATGCGCATATAAATGATTATA
This sequence comes from Zerene cesonia, assembly GCF_012273895.1. NCBI lineage: Eukaryota > Metazoa > Arthropoda > Insecta > Lepidoptera > Pieridae > Zerene > Zerene cesonia. Next base: position 3,045,614 of record NC_052104.1, read on the forward strand.
TATATAACCCACAGCCAAACCACAGCGTAGATTCTTCAAGGAACATTTTTAACTCAACTTGCCCTAAAATGCTAAATGCAGTAAGCTTGAAAGGAACAAAGCTAAGAAGACTCGAGTCATTTTATAAAATAACATTTTTTATTGTCTTCTGACTAGTAACCGAACCTTTTGTTGCTCTGTGTTAGAAAAATCAACCAGTTTTTCAATATACAATCATACGGTAATTGTAACTCAAAATTATCATAAGTGATTTGAGTTATTAATGTAAGTAGGTATATTACATGTAGTTAGTATCGATACTAAGGTATTTATACATTGTATCTACAGCCAAAAGAACCAAATACCAGAATAACTGGCTTCATCTTCTAAATAACAATAATTTAAATGGCGATTTTTATATTAAATTTATATAAAACAAATATTATCGCCAATTATAGAATTGCTAGATACTTTGTTTCAGCGTAAACGTTTGAAACAAACAAACCACTGTCCCAGTCTAACAAATCAATCTTGCCATAATGTTATTTAAACGATAGACGTTTAAATATCAATACAAAAGGTGAAGTCGACTTTCTCACAGAAAATAGCTACATTAGGTGAATAAAGGAGGGGCAAAGGCAATCTGTGCGGTCCCTTGAATAGCACTTACAAGTTCATATTGTCGATACTAAATGAGAGAATAATTATAATTCATAATAAACTGTTAATGCGGAAGTTTCTCCGTGTTTCGCAACGGTGCGACGCATTGTTGTCATTTTTGGTAGATAAAAGAATATTAATTGTCAGCAGAAGTCTTGGAATGTGTTTCTATTATTTGAAGAGGACACAAGCAATTGAGAAAAAGTTAATTAATATAAAATTTAAGCTACGGTTAGTGAAATTTTTTATGTTAACTTTTATAGGAAGAGAAAGAGTAATTCGCTTATAATATCTATAAGCAATGAAAAAAATATAATAAATTTTTTTTAAATCAATCAATGTAGTTGAATGATTCATTACAGCACGTACTCTCGTGTGGTTCACGCTCTATTAAACCACTTATTTGCATAAAAAAGTAAATAAGACTATTAACGACCACATTTCACTTGTCATTATATAACAACTTGTACCTACAATTGCTCAAGAAACTCACCAAAAAGTCGGACAACTTGTATTCAAAAGACACTTTTAATGCATTGAAGATGGAGTGTTCCTGGGTAAAAAGGCGTTTCATCAAGCCACTGAGGTCAACTCCCAACATTGTCTTACCACAATGGCGATTGTGTGAAAGAATTTAAAACAATAGCCAACAGTAATTAGCGACCAATTAAATATTTATTTGAGGCATACAATGAAATGTTTATGTTTGAGTCTAAACAAATAAACGTGAGTGTTTTAATTGAATATCTGAAATATACTCTTGAGGTTGAATTAGTGCTATATTAAGACACGTGTCTACATACAAAATTTTAAAATACTCTATTCTAAATAGATAGACCTCAAGCACGACAGGGGTTCCTGATAAAAGTTCTGTGCCCTAGTCCCTTCTATAGCGTACTTCACGGTTTGTTTTAATGTTAAATAGCGTATGACCGTCTCTATAAAAAATATAAAAATAAAATAGATCCAAAATCTGTTCATTTATGAAAACGTTACAGATAGACACCTGTAACGTTTGCATTAAAAAAATTGGATCATACATTTGTTATATTCAGTAATTATCAGGCAAAGCGTGCTCATAAAAAACAAGTCTAAATGTACCAATTTAAGTAAACATGGGTACTTGTCCACAGATACACTTATCGGAAAAAGGAATAATCAACTATAAAAGAGTTATTTATTAATAGACAATCCACCCTAATGATGTCAACTGACCAGTCTACGCGTGGGATGCGAACCGGTTCCATATGACTCAGTGATTGGAACATAATTTCGGTAATCAATAGAAATGTAGAACTTGGATTGCACTCACGGATATGTTTATTACGTGTTGTATTTTTTTATTATTATTGTATTAGATTTAAGATTCCTCTGATTTATTTTGTTTATATTCGAGTAGTATTAGAGATTCTTAGTATTTTAATAAATACTTGGGTGCTCTAAACTGGACTGGAATTAAAATTTTTAAACACATAAATTGTTTTTTTTATTGCAACAAAAACAGCGAAATATTAAAGAATTTCATGGAATGAAGATATGTTTAAAGCAATCTAGAAAAAATTATGGCGAAATGTAGCACAGTTATAGATACATAAAATAAATATGTAGGTTTCATAGAAAAATCAAATCAATCTAAATATCAAGAAAAAAAGAACAAACTATGAATGTATTTTCTAGATAATTGGAACAAAGCGAAATTGACGCAACTCATCTATAATTCAATAGCATAACAATATTATGAATATCACATTGAACATTAATCATTCCAGAATTACTACAATTGACGTAAAATTGCTGCACCAATAAATCGTTTTCTATGTAATCTGACATCCGGACGACACTAACGAACTCCCTCCAACTACCACTTTCATTACCTACGTGGGTGGAAGGACATGACAACGGAATCATTTCAAAACAGGTTCCTATATAAACAGAACACAATACACAAAATTACAAGGTGAACCTGCATTGCAGTTTTAACTATTTAACAGTCAACTAATTATGCAACTATTATCAAGGGACACTAAAGATTAGTGTTTATATTTATTTGTATAGCAAAAGCTTATCTTAATGGTCGGTTTTCATAACAAGATATCAAATTAATTTCATCACAAGGCACAGAAATCGAGTTACGATAGTCATAATACAGTACAGATAGAGTTTAAATCACAAAATTAAATGTACCGTTTAATAAAGTGGCTTTTAAATCATCTCTGGTATTTAGTCAGTCATTTAGACTACTGCCAATAATTATTTATTAAAATACATATTTGAATTTTGTTAGATGTTATCCTTGTTTAATTATATTGGTTATTTCATTCGTAGCTATTTAGTAGTCGATAATATAGTCCGGAGTTAAGGTCTATTACACTTCTACTATCTTGCAATATTTTACAATACGGAAAATATTTACTGGTAAGTGGGTACTATCTTAATCATAACGAATTTCTATTGGAATTAATGCCGAAAATGAATTCCGAGTGCTGCGTATTTTCTAAAGATAAACTTGTTTCATTTAACTACATGTAGGTAGTTGGTAGATATATCAGTAAAAATAATATGATTAAAGTACAACCGTTTCACATTTTACGCTTGACTCTTTCTTTTGCATATAAATTACTTGCACGTATATTTATCCGCCTGGATTTTAATACTTTTATAAACACTTTACTATGATGTAAATGCCGACAGTATTTTATCTATAGACGACTTGTTTTATTCATGTTTTAAGTCTATAAAAATGCTGCTAGTCGATGACCTTGAGCCTTGTCTTTCTTTTAAATCTTTAATTTTATATTCACGGCACTTCTGTGTAAAATGTGGACTATGGTCGTAATTTATTGTCATAAATGTGTGAGTTTACGATACATTAAAAAACCGACAGACTTAATATAGATTATACAAGAACTAAATGCACATGTTAATTTAAAAAATATATAAGTGAGTTTTTAAAATACCACTTGTTAGAGTTCTGCGTATTTATATGCTGTTCGTTGTTTCGTGTTTTTTGGATAGATATGCCGAATTCTAAGGATAAACTCGATATTATAAGTAAGAAAGATGTGTTAATTTATATTGATAAAACGTCACATCAACACATTGACCGTAAAATACATCTATCTATGGGCAATATTACCTACTTTTGTAACACCATAATATGCTGAGGCGTTTTGTATCTAATTTGCATACGCTTCCCTTCTCATATCCTTCCAGTAAAGCTTTTACCATAAAATCTTTTAAGCGTCATACCAGTTTTTCCCATCACCGATCCTATCGCAAGATATTATTGAAGCCATCATCATCCAGGCCTCAACCTATTAATAAAACGTTCCTGCATCGCGTGCTAGGCTACCTACACTACCTAGTGTTAATCTTTATGATACCCTGCAGTTATTTTAAACGTACGCAATTACGTGATAACACTGGCATGTGGTTTGAACTGGCTGAATCTATCATATGTAATAAATAATGCAGCTCAACATTGTACTGTTAGATTTAATATCGTTTCAACTAGATTTACTGAGCTACGTCTGGTTTCTGGTTTAATAAAGAATTAATTACAAGACTCAGGACGTTGCCGGTTTTCCTCCATATTCAACTGCTAGTGAAAGTGTGAAAAAAGTTTTTACGTGCATATTTAAGCACTATGATCATCATCATCATCAGCCCATACACGTTCCTACTGCTGGGACACAGGCCTCCTGAACCCTCAAGGCCATAATCCACCACGCTGGCCAAGTGCGGGTTGGCAGATGTCGCATGTCGTCGAACTTTTGATTCTTGGACATGCCGGTTTCCTCACGATGTTTTCCTTCACCGTTTTAAGCAGTGGTGATGTTATCCACATTTACAGATAAATTGAAAAATCAATTTATTTCCTGCACGCTCTCGCCCGGTCTCGAACCCCGACTTATCGATTTTGAAGTCCGAGGTTCTCACCACTGAGCCACCATTGCTTTGCAAGCACTATGATATATATCAGTAATTGGGTCTCTAGATTAGCCGTTGTGACAAAAATTCAGTCAGAACAATAATAGTTTAATGTCATCCCTTTAAAATAAAAACCATGTAATTTGAATTTTACAATTTACGTCGTTTTTTAAATGGTGAAATTCAGCACACAAAAAAAAGAAAAATCTTTACCTGCAAAAACACACATTTTGGCAACACAATATCTGACAGTACTATTATAAACCTCTAAAAATTTATTCAATATTATTAAACTCTTTTTTTGTATATTTTCAAAATTGTTTATTTGGTGTGCCACATAAAATTGTTAAATAAATAAATAAACTTAGCAAGATGACATCTAAAGGAACAAACAAGACATCAATTATACATTACCGGAGGCCCATATCCTTTTCCTTCCCCTTCCCAGTCCTTTCCTTTATTCCTCTCGCCAATCCTTTCTTAATCCCTTCCCAATTTAGAGTCGGCAATCCATTTGTAGAGGCGTAAGATCTGTAATCGACTTTACGCCTCTACAAATGTTCATGGGCGGTGGTAGCGCTTACCATCAGGCGTGCCACCAGCTCCATTACCGACTGTGACATATAAAAAAAAAAAAAAAAAAAAAAAATCAATTAGACCGCAATTATACTTAAATATCAAATCGAATGTACAATGAGCACTTTTATCACAAAAAACTTCACGCAACACAGCAAGCAATCACAGATGTTAAAGAATATTAACATATTGCCAGCGAAAACTAAAATAAGACAGGATTTATAATAATTAAACGTTCAATTCCAGTTACGCAAGCGTATGTAATCGAGTCATACAAAAAAATATCGAAACCTGATCGACAAAAGTCCGTTCACTTTTTACCGAGTTTAACACGTGACGTTTCTTAGCGAGAATGACAACTGCTACTTTTGTGGTAATTAAATCATATCAAACCTGTTTTAAGTTAGTCTATGTTTTAATAAAAACGATAAAATTTGTTGCGACAAAAGTTACTGTTGTATAAATTATTTCATCAGTGTTTTTCATTTTGTTAAGTGCATGATACATAATCATAATCAAGACACAAACTGGTTATTTACAACGCTCATAGCCAACGAATAGCAAAATAAACACATTCAGAACTCTCTACAAAATAAACTTCCACCAAGACATAGCATTTACGAGACGTGGACATTCTGAACATAATATGAATCTCTAATGTTGTCTGATTTAACATTACTGTCTGCACAGGAATGACATTTCAAAGCCGTACAGTATCTTGGCACTCGGACCATCCGTGTAAGGACAATGCATTACCTCAATAAATGTCTCCGTGAAGACGAAATTCCCATATTTAAATGCAAGCAGATTGTATACACCGAATGCTGGGTCGATTGAATGCTGATTTCATATTTATTGGTACCCAGACTGGGAATGATGTAAGCATGCACTCGATGTAACCTTTACAAATCAAAAACCAGTTATTCAAAATAAAAAAATAGCGAAACCAACCATTTTACACAAACGTGACCCTGTCTCGACGGTATCAGAAACGCATTACAATTATCATTATCAAATTCGATATGTGAACAATTCATCAATTCATTGTTGTTCTAAATTCATAAATTAAACAATTGTACATACCATACCCTACCTATAATTGTATCTCTATAATTAAACAATTTTATTATACTACCACGGAAGTCTTCATTAAGTAAAGAGAACACTCAATACATTTACGATTAAAGGAAAACCGATATCAAACAACATAGCGCCAATAAAACAACAACCAGCCATTTCACAGTTACTTCAAACATACAACGCAAGTGTAATAACATTTGTACAAAATTATTGCCAATAAAGAGCTAAGAACGCTTGTACAATTCAGGTCTGCAAAGTTCAAACCAGTCAAGGTCCCTAAGAATCCGTTATCAGAACAACAACGTCACGATTGGGTGGAGCCAAAGCAGTTTGAGTCATGTCTGGACTTTTACTGTTACAGGGGACTAGGAAATCTTATATCTCGATGAATATTTGCTAAACAGTTTCCCCCGGTTGAAGACGAGTCACGATTATATTAGGAAATCCTTTATTCTTAAGCAAACACCTTTCTCTAACCTTTGCGGTTTGTTCTATTTAGAAAATTTCCTATTATTTTGCAAGATAAATTTGAGATAAAATAAATCAAATTTTAGCTTTTGAATGTGCTTGTACCTGAATAACGTATTTTTATTTACTAGGTAACGTTTTAATAGAAAACATTCCTTAATGAAATCATCATTTGACATGTTACCATTATGAAAAATAAATGGCATCTATATTTATTTTCCTAGCTTTTTTTTGAGATGTTTTCAACGATACACGAAAATTAAATAGTAAGCTTTGCTGATATGTTTTGATATCTATTCAAAAAGGACCTGACAAGATTCCTTCAGTTGGTTTCTCACATAATTACCACTAGCTGTGACCCGCGGTTGAAACCGCGTAAGTCCGTATCCCGTAGGAATATCGGTATAAAAAGTGCCTATGTGTTATTTCAGTTGTCCAGCTATCTACGAAGCAAAATAGTATTATTATTCACCAATAGATGTCAGGAAAAAAAAAAACACGAATATGACATTTTCTAAAAAAGATTCCTAGCTAGATCGATTTATCGCCCCCGAAACCCCCTATATACTAAATTTCATGGAAATCGTTGGAGCCGATTCCGAGATTCCAATTATATATATACATATATATATACAAGAATTGCTCGTTTAAAGGTATAAGATTATTAATGTTTTGTCCTGTAATAAAACAGCCATTATGTCTATTACAAATCCGTGTCTAATAAATAATTCATGCATAAATATTAAATAAATCATGATATCAATGAATTGTGCTCGAGTGGCACTTCAAGGTGTAACTTGAAGGTATTAACTGAGGCATTTTAGAGTTCATTACAAGTACCGCTAATGATACTTCTTCAATGTCCCATTAAAAGAGAATTTGCAATAAGGAAATCCATTCACTTCAGTATTTATGACACAAGTTGTTTACAAACGTCCTGATGCATCATCAATTAGATCTAACTATTCGATAATTAAGGGTATTTGGTATTTTACAGCCAATAAGTATAATGGTTTTGTTACTGCCTTCGCAAAGAGGAAATTGTCCATGTCAAAGACATTCAGGGAATTCATTAAGATCAATAAAACAATTCTTATAAACAGCTTAAACAACACAAATTCCTATGGTGGTAATAAATTAGCTGTTTATCGAGTAGATAGATGGCATTTATTGGTGATGAAGGGACAAACTCCCGCTATCTTATATACAATAATGAATTTCATCGTACAACTATGAAATGGCAAATAAATTATAATAAGACATTTAATTATTATAAACACTTAATAATGTAATCAATACACATCCCAACCGTCTATCAAAAAACATAAAAAATTGTCCATAATTGAAGATAGCGTTTATTTGAACCGAGACTAAAAAATGTTCCGGTGTAATATAAAATTATATTATGTTAATTTAATTTCAAATAACAACAATAATTCATCATGTCTCGAGAGGATACGCATTGCTAGTAGTAAGTAATACATTTTTGGTAGATATGTAATTTTCCTTTGTGCTAAAAATGTATGTTTATAATACATGAGTCTAAACATTGTAAAATTTCCGACGCTAATTTTCTAACATTATATATCCAAAACTACATGTCAACAATACAATCCATAATAACAAAACAAAATTGACATCATAATATAACCGCGGTCAATGGAAGCTCTATTCCGAAACCATTTCGATTAGCAGCCAAATATAGCTAGGCTAGATCCGATAGCCATTTTGGGTCTTAATGCAACGATAATGGAAGAGATTATAATCATTTTCAAACGAAATCGTAAGTGATCACGACCATGTTAAGATGATTGGACTATTGACTGTGGTTTTTTTTATTGCTTTCACTTATAACAGTCGTATTGTGCATTTATTGTTGTATATTTACTACTAGTTGTTGGCCCGACCGCCCGGGTATACATTTTGTAAAGTTTTAAAAGTCATTATATATATCATAAAAATCCAATTAGATACCAATTCAGAAAACCTAAAAACATTTAAATGCGTTCAGACGTTCTTAGGATATAAGCGGTCTTACCAACACGACTTTATTATGAGTAAATATCCTTTCATGTAACTAAATAATCATAGAGATCGAAGATTTCACAACAAATCTACTAGAGATTTACATCTTACAGTAATCATACCAAAAACAACCTTAAAAGATTCTAAAGCGTCTGAAATGTATAAAGGACGGAGAAAGGTGTAGGTGTTCTGTATACATCCACGTCGGTATATAACGCATTGCATATAACGTCGCTTGGAGGTAAATCGCTTTTCCCCAGATTCGATTGATTGCAGAACGGGGCGGGGGGAAGCACGGGGAAAATGGCGGTGATAAAGCGTACTACACACTTTTACATCCTTCTTCAATACTTAGCACACGTTTAATATATTACAAGCATATATATTACAATTTTTTTTTTATTTATGTTATATTCATTTAAAAAAGTACATGTCAATATATTTAGTATTCATTGTATTAAATGTTTATATCGAAATAATTATATATCGAAAGTTATCCTTCATATTATAAAAGCAACAAGCGCGTCGTTTATTACATTACCATAAAACATAACAACAAAAATAAAACAACATCATACAGAGAGTGTGTGAAGGCTGTATGGCGTCCATCCGCTGCCGTAGAATAAAGGAGTTTCGATTGCGTTAGTACACCCCGGGATACGGAAGGGGAAATACGTCAGTTCGGTGTGAATCCCTCCCGGCCGGCACATACGAATTACTTCGAGACCAGTGAATAAAAATTTGTGTTAACATGCCTACCAAACTCGGAGCGAAGTATAAACGCAACCGTCGCAGGGCTTTAAGGGAGTTGGCGGGAATTCAGAAAAGGGCACGTTCGAGTAGGTCAGAGGCGGAACGAAAACGAGATTACAGAGCTCGTTTGATCGCTGCACGCGAGATGGCGGTGAATAAAGCCAAGCCAATAAGGACAGCCGCCGAGAAACGAGATCATACGCGGTTGAAATCAGTCCACGAAATGGCAACTCGTAAACATTCGAGCTCAATGCAAACTCGAGTAGATAACAATGCGATGAAAGCTAAGGTAACCCAAAAGATAAAGAAAAACGTTATCCCTGAAAGGCAGGCGGTCAAACAGGGCTGCAGAACACGATCTTATTTACAACAGAAGAAGGTTGCAATTCCAAAACCAAGTCGCACAACAACAAAGACTAAAGATGCAAATGATGGTAATTCAGTTCAATCTAGCTCACCATCACCACCGTCAACGAGCGAGAGTGATGAAAGTGAACGAGTTGAAATAATACACGTGTATCTGAATTTGTAAATACATTTATATCATTAAATAAACGATGTAGTCGATTTGTTTACATTATTCTTAAATACCTCAAGTGAATAAAAAATGTTTTCCGCCAAAAAATATTCCCAATGAGCTTATTGCAACAAAATTAATCTTTTATACCTTTATACAGCATTTTTTGGAAATGTTGTAATTAACATAAGAAAGTGGGAGTGTAAAAATAACAAAAGTACCTATTGAAGCAAATAAAACCGATAAAAAATAACCTCTATAGAATGAAACACGACGATACTGTACTTTCATTATTGTTCCATGTAAATGCTTTACTAGGTTCTATGGTTGGTAACAAAAAACTGAGCAATTTCACTATTCATTTTTATATTACGCGGTTTTTAAGAGCGAGGTCAAATATTATCAAACCGAAAGCAACATTGCGAATTATAAGCTGCTTATTGCATTTAATAATTAATTAAATAAATGAAAAAAATCGAATTTTTATATGTATCTTTACCATTTGATTTTTAATCAAATGGTAAAGATACATACTACATACATACTCTTTAGTCCTCTTTAAAAGAAATTTAACCAGAATTGATGTTTATTCTTTCAATAATAATCCTAAATAATGAATTTTTCTTAGATTGAATTCAACATAAAATTATTCAGCTTATTTGCTAGTTGCAGTGCTATTATAAAAAATATTCTCAATATGTATTAACTTCTCATAAAGATAAGTTTCAAATTTATTTTTGCCCGCTCTTAATTAAATTGAAAATCAACATTACTGAAACAATTTCTTATTTTCGATGACGCTAAATTATGTACGTATAAAATAACTGAGCGTTACACGAAACTACCTTCAGGCTAATCAAATAAAGTTACTTTGTCTGTATAACGAGAAAACCCACAGACAAACTATAAAATAATTAAGTTTCGATTAATGGTACGCGGGTGGAGCCGCCGGCAAATTGCTATTACTCTGCAAACGTTCTTGCATAATTTAAGCAGCTATAGAAATCTGTCTTTTTCGATTGGTCTAGAAAGTTCTGTACAACTGGAACCAATTGCGTATTTATGAACATGATTGTCACGCTTTCCTGTATCCTTCTGGACGTGTCCGCAGATATGGTAACGATCTTAGTATACTGGTTTCGATTCATTGTTGAACACAATAAGAGACATGACTATGCTTATATATCGATGTTCGTAACCAGATGTGAAACCATTGTGAAACCCATTTTGTCAAATAGTTTCGTAGACTTTTATAAATCGTTGGTTTCTAAGAATACGAGTATATATAGTGGTGGAGTTGTTTTAAGAAATGTGAGTGAAAATCTACGTTAATATAGGTATCTTACATTTAATTTACGTAATCATAGAAAGTGGCTATAGAAAACGCACCAAACGCTTGGGGCGTCTTTTAGTTATGGTCTTTTTTCTGTGGTTTATTTTATTGCTTCTTGTTGAAATAAAGCGAATAAAATTAAAAAATCGAAACATTCCTTGGGTTCGTAAATGGTGCGTGCAGATCACGAATAATGCTAAACGGATTTGACTGAAGCAGCTGCCCAGTATTTATTGTTATTACCTACCTGTCATTGTCATATTTGTGTCTAGATAAACTGACACACTACTTATTCGCGTAATAATTCAAAAACTCTACAAAACATTTCCACCAATTTTACAGAGATTTGATTTAGTTAGTCAGTCAAAACCATTGTTTTTAAACATTTATGAAATATAAACAAAAACGTAAAACTGTTTAAAAATTCTAACAATGTAGGAATATATAAAACAAGTAACAAATACATTTTTATCGTAAATAAGTATTTAATTGTTTAATATAAATATAATACAGTCGTAAAATCAAACACAAGAAAATATTAAATATATCAAAGTAGAATGAAATAATAATAAACGGGTTACATTAACCTTTTAACACGTTTACGTCAAAATCAATAATAATAGTGGCTCATAGATGTAAAGATATTTTAAAGGTCGCTATTAAGGCCTGTAATTATTTTATCCATTTAAACTTTAGGCAATTACACCATTACGGATTTGGAAGGCCTTCGAATCTATTAAGGTTGGTTCATTAAACCAATTAATTTTTTGAGATTATGTTTGTAATGCAATATATGTACCTACTTACCTTAAGTTTCGATTCAGATTGACTATACCAATCTGAACATCTCAAATAACGAAAATTAACTTTAATTTTTAGTTTTATTGCATTGAAGTGCTTCATAAAATTTCACACCATAATATGTCATATTAATTTGTATCCATAAAAATACGAAATAAAAATTGAAATTAAACGAAATTCATACACATACACACATACATTACATAATTAAAAAAGGTTTAGAGCCCTCAGCACTCGAGTTAAATGGTCTAAGAGCAACTAGCAATGTATATAAATTACTATACCAGTTCCGCCCTCGGCACAAAAATATAAACAAAATCTCAAACATTTATTTATTCAACGAAATGTTATTAATAATCTTTAATGCTAGATATGATATATCACTATTACTGAAAACAATTTTGAAGTGAAAAACCTGCAAGAAGTTCAGAAGATCTTCATAAAAGATAGATATTTTTTTTATTTCTCATAATTTTATAACGAAGTATGCCCAAATATCACACAGACTTATAAAAGGGTATGTGAAAAATTCAATTAGGAGGATGACAGATATACACACAGATCCAACTATCATTATAATATCATACGACTATTGAAAAAATCACTGCGATACAGTGCGAAAGGGCATATGTTTAATAATGGTAAATGTTAAAACTGTGTTATGACGATTCAAGAGTACTTCTATAGGAAGTGTAATTAGATATTTATTTAATTACACTTACACTTACATTTATTTAAATGTTTGAGCTTTGAGTTTGCGTTTGAAACGGATATTTCCATCCGTTCCACCAGAGCGTCAAATTTCCGAATTATTTAATTGTTATACTGAACGTGTAAAAGCATAAAAATATCAAATTTGATCTATTTTGATAATATTAATCAAAACCCTCCTATGATATTGAATATCAGTAACCTGCTGTGTTCCCAACAAATTTTATTTTAGTATCACATGTAACAATTTCATATGCTTCCCACTCATATTGTATAGCTTAACTCTTCGTTGATTAAGCTATAAACTTGGTTAAACTTAACTGCCAATTATATACAGCCATATTAAAATTTACTACCTTGCAGATAAATTTAAGATAAACGGTAGCTTCCTAGTATCATCTCTAAAGGGTTTTCTAGGTATAATTTAGTAACCTCTGTTTGTCCATATTTTCTTAAGTTTAATAATATATTATGACAGGACTGAGGATTACGCAATGAGAAACATATATTGACCCGCGGTTCTATCCACGCACATGATGTTATATATCCTAGAGCATTCCTCAATTAATGAAATATTCAGAACAAACATGTAATTTTTCAATCCGTACCAGTTGTTTTTGAAAGTAAACATTAATATAAGTTATAGATAGTATTATACATTTAGAAATTAAAAACTTTTTAACGGATTTTAAACGCGATTTATTCATTATATTATTAACCCGACGTTTCGAACACTTAACAGCGAGCGTGGTCACGGGGAGACAGTCTCCCCGTGTTTTTAATTTCTAAAAGTTATAGATAGTAAAGCAACATTACGTTCTTTTTATACGATACCGATTTATATGGTAACCGTATGTAGTATGTAGTAACTAATAAGTAATGAAATGTACATATTCATGTTCATACATTTTGTTAAGAATAATTTTAACGCCAAAACACAACACACACACATTTACAAAATTCTACATGCGTTCATTTAAGTCTGAGGTCCATTCATTGTGACGCTCAAACATTTTCTAAGCCAAAAAATGATGTTCACTTACTTACTAGTCACCATGTATAGAAATAATTTACCAGCAACACTATATCGAATGTTGTCAATAAGTAGAAGTGAAATAAACCTCTAAACCTATGCAATACTGAGTTTGTTTACCGAAGTAACAAATGTATGGATTTAGGTTTTACTCAGCAGCGCAATCATTTACAGTTATAAAGCTGTATTTTCTTATCCTATGATAATATAAGAGCAAATAAATTGCTTATTTTACGTCTAAAATAGACATTTACACCTTTTAAACAAATGTATTTATGAGTATGTATATAAAACGATTGAAACCATTTAGTAACTGGCTATGAATGAGTGAAAAGGACTACGAAATATAATAATTTCATCCAATGCAAATACAGTTATTTGATGTAACGAGTAAAGGCAGGGAAAAAGATAATACAGTATCGAGCGTATAAAATAGCGATTAATCAATGTACAAGACAAAGAAATCGCGTAGAAAATGATTGTGAATGTAAACACTACCTCACTAAATGGGGTTTTAATATAAAAAGTGGTAAAAGTATAAGGAACAAGGTACACAAGACTTTATTGGTAGACTCGATGGTCGGCACAAAGTTTATTGCTAATGACACAACTCTAAAGGGCCTCGTTACAGACGGCGTGGCCATTGTAAAACAGTATCCTATTTACGTGATAGGACGTTTCTGATTTAGCTCTGTTAGCGTATGTAAGAAAATGTCGCTAGAAAAACTTACTCAATTTAACAGCATCGGTCAATTGTTTTAATTTAAGCGAAGCAGTTTTAATGCTTCCATTGTATGTGTAAAGAAATTTGGAACACAGATAATATAAAAGGAAATTATGGGCGCATACAAAAGGCAGCGATTATAATAATTAGTCAAAAGTACTAGTGTCTAGCATAGAAGGGAGGGATAGCAAGCTGTCAGTATCAGAAGCTAACAAAATGCCTTTCCAACCTCCGTGGGAATAAGCCACGCCTACCAGCTTGTATAAACAGGCGAATAAATAAGCAATAAATGAAATAGATTAGTTATACATTGAGAACTAAACCAGTTCTCATTGGAGACAAACGACGCTATAAATGTATATCGCTCTCGTTCAAAACCTTAATAAATATCGGTTAAAAGCCTGACTACATGGACTTAAGGCTTTTTTGGTTTCAGCGTTGAATCTAAATCGTGTGATTTCTACTCTCCTACCGCTTTTTGCCCGTTTATTCAGTCAGGGAATGTTGTTTTAATTCGAATTTATTGATTCGTTTTGTCCAGCATACGATTCTTTCGCACCTTTTGATTTATTGTGAAATACATCAGTGGAATGAGTTTGTGCTCTTTATGTATCAGTTTTGTTTGCAAACATTATAAAATACTGGAGGAGGACTAAGTTTACTAGTTTCACAGAGTCTGACATATACTGCTAATATTCATTTAAAATATACATCAAAAATATACTTAATTTAAACATTTAATACATACAATCATGATAGCTTTTCATCTCAATTATAATTGATTTGTCCTATAAGTACCACATCTATTACTGAGTATAACCATTCATTGATTTTCTTACCTTATTGAATGAACTGACTAGAAAAACACTTAATATCTCCAGGCGTGCTTGTGTTATTTTTGAGATTTATCAAGAGCCAAGCTTCCGCACGACCACCTGCCATCCCGTCATAAATACAATTTATACAGGCTGTGTTACGTAGGCGTAGAAGCACTGTTTGTATACTGTTTCCATTTTAACACTTTAACATCTTTAATATTGTTACGATAATGGAATTCTAACGGGCGATTATCACACATCTTTATCATAGCAAAGCGTTGAAATAATCAATTGAATTTAATTAATTTACAGTTTGTGCCATCCCACTGGGAAATAATAGAAATTAACCTCTCTCCGATCCGCTCGTTTGAATACCAAATATGTTGATAACGTTTAAATTAACATACGCAGAAGTGTTATTTTAACAGAGCGTACGCCATGTCACGATGAGAGCTTTTTTGTGTTCCACAAATAAATGTATTGTCAAATATATACGAAGCGTAAAATTACATTCATAATACTCAAAGATTTATTCTTTAATTTTATCAGAATTATATAGCATGAATAGTCGGTAGTGGTTTAAAACATTGAAACATAAATTCTTACAAAACTTTTCATTTATATAAAGGTAAGTTTTTATGTAGATTGAGTTGTTACAAGTTTCCCCGATATGACAGAAGCCTGTGAAATAAACGGTTTCAACGTATTTACGAGATACGATCTGTTTCTTCAAGCATAAATTGTTGCACCTGCAAACGAATAAATAATATCTTTCAGTGGAACATTAAGCGTTAAATCTTGTATTTAAAGTAATAAATAATTTTTACACTATTATATTCCATGTGGTGAATTTTAATGGAGAAGAAATCTTGACTTTAAACATATTGTTTTGGTTATAATTTTTATTCATAATAACAGAGCTTGTATATGATTCAACTCAGAATAGGATTGATATTGAAAAATTAAATAATGACGTTTGCATTTTAAATTGATGTAAGATAGACAACATAAAATATACCGTTTTTGAAATCCAAAGGATTTCTAAGTAAATCGTGCTTTTCAAATGACATTTTACTCGAAATTGACACATGAAGGTCATTGACATTCCTATTATTAGTTAAAACGCATATTAGCACAGTTTGTGCTTTTCCTCTACCAATGTTGCATATATACTACATACGTAGGACATGATATAACATATAGATTTGTTTCTACAAATTCTTCTTGAAGCTTAAGCATTCATTCAGCTCATATGTAAAATAAAATCGTTTTATTATCACGACTGTTAAAACTTCTTATACTATTCCCACATTATTTATTATTATTTTAACACTGACAATTACTTATAAACTGGTTATTTAAAATTTGAGATGGCATGAGACATCTCTTATGTAAAAATCAATTACTGTTCATTAGTCTCGGTAAATCTCGAAAATGGCTGGTCTGATTTTTATAATCATAGTATTGGTGCAGTCTGAATAGTCCAGGTTTGAAAGGTAAGAACAATACGGAGGCGGGCGAAGCCGCGGGCGGGAAGCTAGTTAATAATAAATGTAATCATCATTGTCATGATGTCACATAACACATTAAAAAGCTCAAAAGGGCTGCATGTTGGATCTGTATCCCCACGTAAGCCTTCCAAAAGACCGGGTGCCTTCCTTCTGGGGGTACCCGAGTATTATGGAAATGTAATCATCAAACCATTTCAAATGAACGAACTATTATTTAAACATTACTCAGTATATTATGTACAAAACACAACGCTTTTAATTGCAACGTGACATAAAATTGTTGCTCAATAAGAAAGTCAGAGAGTTGTTTATTGTTATTTATTTCCTGCAATGTGTCTGCTTGTCTTAATTAATTCAATACATTAGACTATTATATACATTACTTATCTAGGTACAAAAGGCCACCAGGAACATTTCAAATCATTCATTAGATATTGATTAGAGGAGATATGCACGTTTGATATGCAAATACCACACGATATCAGCCGGCCTCGGCGACCGAAACTATAACGCGTTACCGTACCTATCGCTGTCCATTGCCTTATAATTCAGAGCGTGTATGATGATCCGTCTTACAGATTAAGCAATGTAATGGAACGTGTCTATAAGAAACGCGGACCTTTTACGTACTATTCGAATTTACATTAACACGGGTCGGCCACGTTTCTGGTATCAGCTACCAGAACTGGAATGCAGTTTAAAATGTGATGGAGTTGTATTGTATTTCGGATTTCAATATTCGAAATCGATTAGAATTAAAACATTTTTTTTATATTATTACTACAGTAACTAAGTCATCTCTTTTTTAATCGTTTTCCTTTAAAGTTTTCGTAAAATTTCTTATGAAAAGAATAAAAAGAAAACTCTATTATTGATTAAAGATATTGCACAAAGACCTATTACTATCTAGGTTTTGTAAAAAGGATAGTCACAGCGGTCTAGGTATTACGGTAAATCTGTACCTACTTCTAAACTGGATGCGCCTGTGTTCATTGACCCACTTTACGCTGAGGTGAGGTTACTTCGCCGTTTCCTGTTTAAATTTTAAAGGCAGTTAATTTTTTGTCTCGTGTAATAATAAATTTCAATGATTTCCTTATATTAATTGCAATCAATTCGAGAAAAAATTGTTTAAATAGCCACTAATCATCGTATTTTAAAATTGTATAAATTAGCTGTTAATTTTTTGTTCTGTAGAAGGTAAAAAAGCATCTTTTGTTAAATTTCACATTTAGCAATACTCACAAAAAAATTATTAACCTCCAAGACCTAGGTACTGTGAATAGACACTATAAGTAATTGCTAAATTGCTCACCACAAAATTACAGTAAAACTTAAAATCGGTAACAGAATTGAATTAATTTAGCAAAAATAAAACCCTGACCGCAACAACGTGGGCCGGATTAATGAAATTACCCGAGCGTCGCATAAAGTTTTATAACCATTATAACTCTTTCAGAAAGCCTCTACAGATTTGATAGAAGCAATGTTTTTCTTATGTAAATTTCACGGTATGTACCCCGGTAATTGAACCAATTCTCAGAGATCTGGCCACTGGGTTGCATAGTGTAATTGCATTTTGTGCAATTGTTATTTAATTCTGTACCTTGTCACTTTTCGAAATTAGGAAATGCACAAAGAAGCATTCGCTTTCAATATTCAAATTCCTTGAACAAGTTTTTATTTGAATAACATTAATAGTCTTGTGTTTTTACTATTGTTGTGTAAGTGAGAATAATTTAGTTTCTACATTACAAAACGAATGGTTATAGAAACGTGGGTTTGAAAATAAAATTGCGGTCTAGCCCTAAGGCGAACGTTGCGCTTTTAAATTATTCTTCTGTTTAAAGAATATCTTCTTCGAGAATACAAAACAAAACAGATTGAAAATGAGGTAATATACTTATATAATTGTCTATTCTTATTGCATCTGTATTTCCGCTGCAAAGCACTAAGATAATACAGGACAAATATAAACAAACTTTATATAAATTCATAAACAACAAATTTTATACCGTACATTTGTCACGTAATAGAAACTAAATTGTTAGCACCAAGCTCAGCCTTAGCTATAACGGCTAAATATTTCCTGCTACTATCGCAAATATAACATCACAAAGAAAGATTTTGCTCTGAAAAGGGAATAATGGGGTTATTACATAAGATTTACGATGTTCGAAGTATATAATAGGGTTATTACTATAGATTTATTATGTTTATCGGTAAAGACAATACGGAGACAATATCGATTGGTATAACGGTGGTCCGAATATTAACAAACGATGTAAAATCGAAATTGGAAATGCACGTATTTTCAATTAGTATTAAGTTATAGGCTCATCAAAACAAAGTTATCTTTATCAGAAAAATGGTTAAGGCGTTCGTTCAAATATTTTTTTTCTATTTGAAGGCAGAGTTTTTTCTATTTAAAATTAATGTCTAATTAGACATATGTAATGTTTTTTTTTTGGTATTACCCCCCGGCTTTTTTTATTCTTATCTAGCTTTCAAAGGCAAATGCAAGATTTTGCAAAGAAAAACAGATATACCAATGTTTTCCGCGCAAGTTCCCTGTGTCCATTCTCGGGACTCAAACTATCTTTGTACCAAGTATCGTGAAATCGGTTCAGTGGTTTAGGCGTGAAGAAGAGATAGACGGAGTTCCGTTCGAATGCATGATATTAGTATGGATGATTATTCCAATTTCTTATATAATCTAGCCAATCACACTAATATTATTAATGTGAAAGTTTGTTTGTTTGGATGTTTGATGTTTGTGTTTGTGTTGATGGGACACAACAGAATCTTGATATCCGGGCGGACCCGGGACGTCAATTAAGTACCAGCAATCCTTTATCGGTAATCCACTTCCTTTTCCCAATTATTTCTAAAAAGGCGTACAAAACCAGCGATATAGCGCAGTAGCGAAACGTGAGCGATAATTTAGCGATAGAAGCACCAACGGTACTGGACTTGCGATCGGTTAAATTGCTTATCAGAAATCACGAATGTTGGTATAAAAATGTACCTTAAATATATGTAACGTCATAGAATACATCCGTTAATTCCTACCTGAGCACATCGAATCTTTACCAACAGTAGACATTACACCGAACATATTGAAGCTTAAAACATGATTAATTAATGAAGATAGTATTTTATACTGAAAACCCCATTCAAAAAAAGTACCTAATCCAAGCTGTAAGATGCTTATGATAGAAGGGTTTTTTATTTGGACAACGAAAATTACTGCAGTGTCATTTACTTATATAGACACTGCAGTGATTTTCGTTGTCAGTTTTCATAGATATTCTTCATACTAATGAGACTACATCGCACTTCTCCGTTCTCATACATATCCTAGCTGGGCTTCGCACACAGTCAAGCTTCGACGTATCCATTAAAACAGCTTTTTCGCCAATAAAAACGTAATTCAAACCACATTTCCTATGCTCACATTTAAATCCACCAAGAAACAAATTAACATTCTACCGACTAGTTGTAGTTGACATTCTCTCATTCACATACACAAATATAGTACGAAAATATTCGTACGTGTTCCAAAACGGACATCGAACCTACAAGTAGCGGTTAGCGCCATGTTTAACAAACAGGTTGTATTTGAAACATAGTATGACGATAAATAAGCATTTCACGACTGTATTTTGTGTATTCAAGCGTGCTTGTTGAGTTTGATTTATACGTTGTTTTATTTAGACTTTGTATGATTTTCCGAACCTGTATTCGGATTCTGTTATATTTTATCATATTTGAGTTAAAAAAGTCTATATCTGTATAGTATATTTTACGAGAGTTGATTTCAGTTGTCAATACCAGGGCCGGTTTCATCATGATGTCCCTGTTCAGTTTTTGGAGTTTATTTAGAAGCATTGCTATTTTAACTGAAACTGTCTCTCAATTTTTTAAATCTCTACGGTAATACAAATTGGAATCTCAATAGCGTCTTTAAAATATTAAAGCAGTACGATTCATAATATTACTTAACTATCTGATAACTTAGCCAGGCTTAATATATTTATTATATATAATTACCAAGATAATCATACCCGTCAATTACTAAAGATTTTAAAAGATTATAATATGTTGCATATTGTTGGAATGCATTTGACCTAAATTGGGCAAACAAAATATACCAAGAATTAACTACGTAAACTATACAATATAAGATATATTTATATTTATATGTACACATTCACTCGTTAAAGCATATCATTCAACACATATCAATTTATTTTGCCCAGTAATTCACAACCATGGTATTTGTACGCTCAATTATTTTCGTTAGAGATACCATAGATTTAAGCTAAATTGCAGTATCCAAAGACAAAGGTACTATTACAGTTTTCAATTTATATCGAATATTACAAACGTTCTCGCAACCTTCGCTAATCAATTTTCGAGATCCAATTTATCGAACCAATTATAAATTCCCTTTGCTCCTTCGTCCAATCGGAACGGCTGCAGACGTATTATCACTTTAAACGAGGTTACTCAAAGTACCGCTATTTTTAGTAAACCTGAAAATTGGATCGTGAGTACGGTTCATGCTCTCGATTTGACATGTTGTCAGAAATACAGGTTTATAGTAACATGTAAATATAAATTTTATAGTTTCACATGACATCTTTGGGATAAAACATAATATGGATGCCATGTTATACTCGGTTGGTTATACGAATTCGCGATACACTGTACATTCATAGTCTTATAAATATCTGTTTGCATATTTTGATAATCCTGTTTTTTATTTACTATACATCACGACTACCTATTTCAATAACCTTATAATAAGAAACCGCCAATTACCTAACGTCACGTAGACATAACATCCGCATCGAAAACAAGCCCATACCAGCTAGGCCGTTACCAGAAATGTTAAGGACTCTTAATTCCCCACAATTCCTTACATTTAGTATTAACTCAAGCTTGCTGCTATTGTAAACGACCCTATTAGTTCCAAAGCTTCGTGTTCTACGGGAGATTTACTAAATGCGATTTCAGAGTAGCGTGCAAATACGTGTGGTCTAAGATGGTTTGTTGGTTAATAGCGTACGATAGACGGAACATTTACTCATTGTTGCTATTTGATTGTGAGTTTATGCAAGTAATTTAAGATGAACTAATGGTGTTTGAATTAAAGAGCAAGATAATGATGGAACCGAATAGAACCCATAAAACTAAAAGACACAACTAAAACATACAAGGAGCATTACAGACGAGCATTTTGAAGTGAAAGCAAATGGTACACTGATACTCACTACAACTGTGTTATAACGAAAGTATGGTTATATTATACAACCAAAACATCTATATCATGATGTTACACTTTCGACAAGAATCTTTTGTCATCGGTTCATATTTATTCAAAGCGAGCACGACTTGTCGCAACCCAGTGATGCATTACATGCTGTGTATTGTTAGTACGCCTGAAGGCAAAATTTGTTACACCACCTACAAACCATTTAGACTTAACAATTTCTGAAGCTAATTTGTAAATTGTACGGCTCTATGCCGAGACAGAAACGTGAATGTCCATCTTCGACGAAGAAAGGGAAATTTTGTCGAAACACGCTGTTTTATTAGCTATAATGAATAATGTTACTTATTTTATATGGGTTAAAGTTTAAAATAAATTTGATTTGTGTAGTATTATTTGTCATATTAAAAACGATTAAAATAACCTTGTATAATTCATACATATTTAAATACAATAAAAACCGAAGCAACATCTATAAAGATTTAAGACTGGAAAGGCAAACAACCTTCATCTATCGAGGTTTATATTCATATCACGCAGACGCACTACATTGTGTTGGCAGATTTCATAAAAGCCTCACTGATTTTAGAGTTATCACCTCTGCATGCCAATGCTATTAAACGCTCTAGCATTTTACCCCACATCAGAGATATTAGATACAATTTAGTAGCGTTTCCGTGCCATCCTTAAATGGAACTTAAAATTGTAAATCATCGTTAAGCGTGTCATAATAATTTAATAGCTCCATTCAGGCAAACGTGCGTAGGTCGTAGACTAATTCCACCAGCTTTGAAACCGCCGTCGCCACACCTTCCCGGAGCTTTCATCCATAATGGATTGTCGATTAATTCTGAAATAGACTCATTATAAGCTTGACGTAAATGTTTGTTGAGATTTGCATAGTAAGCTCACCTGAGACTCGTTTATTGCCCCACCTCATAACCGCACAGCCATCGTTGGATCTGAGAACAATAAATGGCTTACATTAGCATCTAACCCGGAAATCAATTTATCATCAGACTTAATACGCTGCGCATCTTTATAACTTGTTCTCAACATATTAATCGATTATGCTGAGACATTTATATCATACCACTCTTTTACAATTTATCTCTAATGCATTGGATTTAGTATTAATAGAAAATTTATGAGCAGCGGATCGCCGTCATAATCTACCTAACACGTGCATTTTAACGTTTATTACATTCTTATTCATCGATTAAAAATTCTATAAAAGACTTTGAATTCTTGGAAACCATAAAATTATTACGGAAAATATGAACTCCTGTAAAATACGTGTGCTTACGTGACAATCGCTCAAAACACTAGCGAATGATTGAAAAGCATTAATCAATCAGAAACCATTTGAGGTGGAGTAATGGAGGATGAATTATTTTTTGCCAATATCGCATTTCCTTTGTCGTTTCTGAATAATTTAATAGTGAATAATAGTCGAGATATAAATGGTGTTTTATAACATGTATTAGGTTTATAAAAGATTTCAGTTGACATTAAATTCATAAAATACGAAACGAAACCTATTTGTGTAAAACGTATAGTAACTTTTTATTTCGCAACTCACGTACATCGTTTATTTTTAAACTCAAAGTTGAATGGACTATGTTAGGAAACAATACGATTGCAAATCTTCGTTTTTTTTTGTCGAAAATGTCATTTGTTAAAATTACTTTTGTAAAAAGTAATAGACAGAATCATTGTAATTGTGCTTTAGTGACTAGGCGATTGCATTTACGTTATTAAGCCAAAAAGCGATTTTAAACTTAAGATTTAAATGGACAAAAAAGGAACGCCTTAGAAAATATTTCAATCATTAAATCAATTAGAATATTCTTTTATTTGTATACACAATTTACCACAATTAATTGATATTTTTGTTTAATTTCGAATGACGATTTGGACTTAAATATCATTAAAGCATGCAAATGAAACAGGCTACTGTATACTGTATTTCCCAGTAAGCCATGCTTAAACCAGACATTTCTAAGGAGATAAATTAGGTGCAACGGTTGAAGAATGTGTGACGCGAGGTCCATTCGTGCTTTGTTATTCTAAACCGGCCGGCAATCGTGATTTCATTATTAGCGTTATAAAGACGTTCGTGCTTACACAAACAATTACCTTAAATAACGGTACTCATTTGTTTAATATTATTAATTTGGTAGGAAATGCGGTGTGACGCTAGATATTGCGTGATAAGATTTGTGTCACGTCAAGTTTTAAGATTTGTTAGAGCAATCTCTTTATTCTGAATACGTTACGTAGATTTTTACGTAGGTACTATATGGCTATGAAATAGCGAGTTTGATTTAGACTTTTTGTGATGATATCGCTGAAGTTTTCTTTATGAATATAAACGCTATTGTCAACTTTTTGCACGACTATATTAAACACAATATGGTATAACACGTATACAATAATTTGTAACACGGAGGAAATATTTTATTTCTCAAATAACTGACGACTCGACTGACACGACCTTTGAAGAAATGATATAGCATTTCACGTATACGTAAAATTGAAAAAACGAGCCTTACCCCTGTTGTTTTAAAGATCGAAATCGTGATGGATCGATGCGAATGCCTTGTTCTCATTGGGTCAGCGGAATAGTGCTTATGTAAATGTAAACGGTAATGACAAACCATTACTAGAAGAGATGATATGTTAATGTAAGTTTAAGATTAATTGTATACACGCGAACGGTAATCGTTATTTTTGATGACTTTAGCGATTTTAGGGTGATAAATTTTATTGTTGAGTTTGGTTTATGGAACGTTGAATTTAAATATGTAATGGATATAAACCATGATATTGAAAATACTTACTTATCTATAGTAGATTATAAAGCTGAAGTCTGTTTGTTTGTTTGTTTAAACGCACTAACCTCAGGAACTACTGGTCCGATTTGAAAAATTCTTTCAGCTTTAAATAGCCCATTTATTGAGGAAGGCTATAGACTATATATGTACGAAGGGCGAAGCCGGGGCGGACCGCTATTTGAAAATAAAGCTCTAAAACTCTTTAATCTGAAGAGAAACAAAAGTCCACATCTAGAACGAAAGGATACTAATGTATATTATATAATAAGACTTTTATCGTAAAGTGACATTACTTACGCAATATTTCGTAGTCGAAATTTATGAAGCTCTATGAATATTATTTTAACAAAACATGCCTCTTAAATACCTCGCCAACAATTCTAGAAATCTATCAAATATCTTAGCGTGCAAGGGAACTATTCAGCCGTGAGATAAACAGGCACTAGCGGTAGTGTCTACTGACTGCTCGTAAAAACTTATTACGTAAGGCGATAATTTTATCGCATATTCAAATAGTACCTAAACACGAACGCTGGGGACAAAGGGCTACTGTTCCTCGGATTTGACGCTTAATTTAACAAGAATAAATGCTTATCTCGGCTATTACGTTAATAGCATTCTATTGGGTTAAATGTGAATTTCTCTTTTTATTATATTGCTAGGATTATGGAGTATATGTTCGTATTATAAAGTATGAGACCAACTTTATCAGATATGGCTGAACATGCTATTAGGCCTCGTATCTTCACGCAGCAGGAGGTTCTGAATAAAACAGAAAGTAAAATAAATCGAATGTGCATTTAATATGAAATTTGCTTATATAAAGAAAAACAAACATAATACATTAAGAACACAATTTTTTAGTAAAGCTGAATAGATAGCAATAAAATTTGTTCGTTCTTTTTTCTATTTATTTTGATGATGGAACCCCTTCAACTTCTTAT
Source organism: Zerene cesonia (assembly GCF_012273895.1). Taxonomy (NCBI): domain Eukaryota; kingdom Metazoa; phylum Arthropoda; class Insecta; order Lepidoptera; family Pieridae; genus Zerene; species Zerene cesonia. The sequence goes on from NC_052104.1 coordinate 3,071,592, forward strand.
AACATAGAATGTACGACGTTATATAAGGTTGCCTACAGCTATTGTTATAAACACATTAAAACATTACCGCTGTTCCATCTTCTTGTAAATAATTATAAATGAAGGCGTGGATAATGTTTGAAACGGTGAGGCATTAGGTTCAATTCCTACATTCGTTACTGAACGATATTGGTTTATATCAGCAAAATTGCTTAACGGTCTGGTAATAATTAAAAGACCTCTAGGAGGTATAATAACACGCTTATTTGATTATGGCGATACGATGAGAGTAAATGCAAATAATTTTGTAATTTACTAAATGTAAGGCTTTTGGGGTGAGGCATTTTTTTGACGTGACATGAACATTTGCAGAGACAGAGCTTCGCTCATATTAATTTATTCTTTCATTCTTTTATTCCTTCATATCTTATGAAGGAAAAGAAAATGATTGGAGACGGCAATAAAGCCTTGAAGAGACGGGTCTCCAGCTTTCCCATTCATCACACGAGACGCAGTAGTATTATCATTTTTTTATTGCACGCCGATCTTCTGTAGGGGTGCGCTACCATCTTCGAAGCGGGCTGGCCCAATTAGCACTGAAGCATGCTATATTCCTACATTCGGACGTAATGAACATGAAGATTCAGAAATGACTATCAAATTTATAGTAAAATCGTTAACGTGACTCTCTTCTTAACTAAATTTTAATCAACTTTAATGAATCGACGACCGAAAACATATTCAGCATGTTTTAATTCGGATTAGAAAGTTCTTTCTATGTAAATATCGATGAATACCTACCGTTAAAGCAATTGAAATTAATTCAATCTTAATCTAAAACAATTGAAACACGCAAAACTAATACCATATTCTACGCAGAATCGGACAGAAAATGTATATTTCATTGCTTTCTACGAACTTTGGGTGCATTTTCCTGAGTGATAAGAGCTAATGATAAGGCTACTCGCAGTAATTGTAGAACAATTGCCAACTACGGGAAGCTAATTGCCAGTATCTATAATCGAGCTCCCATGATTTACGAATCTACAATCTTAAATAGAACGTTCGCATGCTTTATTTATTTGTACCGTATATATGAATTTTAAACTGTTTGCGTTTACACGGTCATACGTCTCTGTCAATGGTTTTACTCGTTTTAGAATTTGAGTTAAATTACCGGTAAATTTATTTAATAGATAGGGGACACATATCATTCAATTACGCAAATACGTATTTTCTATACGTTGTATAAAGTCAACATAGGTGTATTAATTGGTAATAATTGTTTACTAGTAAGCATGTAAAGATAGCATAGTAAAAAAAAAATACCACTAGCTGCACGCCCCGGCTCCGTCCGGATAATCATTTATCGGGATTGAAATAATATAAACTATCTTATCTTTTTTTTAGAAGTCCATGGCGGACAAACGTGACATGGAATTTACATATATTAAGACTATCACTATTATTAAGAATCAAAATCATCGTAACCTTTTTAAACACAATAATATAGTTGCTGATGCGCAGTTTTTCGCTTAGACTTACAACTTAGCCTTTACCGACATTTTTAATATATGTTATTTTGTGTATAATTATAGGCTATATTCGTGATCATCAAATCAAATGTGCAGTATTGCCTAAACTGGTTATCGACGTACAGTTATTTTATATTTCCGCTAGAAATTTTTATGACGGAACTGCCGCAGTAAATTTTTTAATTGATAGCAATCAAATCGTATGCATATTATGTTAAAGTTGGTAGTTTGGTAATTTTCCAGAAATATCATATGTGGTTTTTGTATTGTGTACGTTATCATATCATTTTAATAGCTAACCTAAACAACATTGAAAACTTTGTTATATGTCCATAATAAGTTTACATAAAAAATATTAATTCATTCATATATATTTCCTTCCTATAATTATACACCTATATAACCTATTCTTATTATACCTTTGAAACTAGTGTCATAGTAGACTGGAAAGGAAATGAACACGTTTGTTCAAACACAAAGAAATGCGAATTTGTTTATGATTATTCTTGTGCTCTTTGAATAAACTGTTTATCTATTTATATGAAAAGTAGGTTGGTTAGTTGAGGATATTTTAGATGTCGTGTTTTTTTAAGTGCTCAACGGAGGTGCCTGTTAAAGATTCTCACTTCATGTCATAGTCAGTTAAAAATATCAATATCACGGACAAAAATTTACTAGGCATCTTTCAATAGGCACAAACGTAGTATGAACGAAATTGATAGATGATCACAGAAAATGTTAGTCCAAACGTATACGTAACTCACAGTACTCCAAAGCCATTAAGTTAAACGTCAATAAGAAATCAAGTGTGCCGGCCCGTTATTCGTACAAAAAGTTGTTTTGGGTCAATAGCACGGCGGGCGCGGGCGAGGCGTTCGCCTTCCGCGCATCGCGTAAAGCGCGCGTAATTATTTTTTACCTAATTGAATTTGAAACGGTGTTCTTTTTTCAAACGGAGCCAAAGCCTCGAGGCGTTATTGATTAAAAAGAAAATTCGAAAAAAGAACACTTTTGACAATTTATATTTTTTATAAAATGTTGAACAATAGTTTTCTAACCAGAGTTGCCACTTTTTTTTGTGACACTAAAATCGATCAAACCACACCCAACGTCATGATTAAATATACTATAGATAAATCTTGGTGTTTTCTCGCTGCCCTATATTATGGGCCATACATCACATTGCGTTACAAATGATACTCAAACAAGCAATAAAGCTAAGTTTGACATTAACGAATATATTGTTTCAACAACAAATTTGTGATGTTATTGGTTAATTCCGTCAGCTGAATTCTATTGATTTATTGTATTAGTGCAAGTGCATCGACACAAACTATATCACAGCTATCTAAACCGGACGTGTCATAATCGACGTAAGACTGAAATGTTCTTATTCAGCTACGTTCTTGTACTTACCTTTCATGAAAAATTTCAGAAATACATAAAGAAAAAACCAAAACGACGTAAAAAAGTTGCACATTGACTTCTAACCAGCAAGCTTTCAATGTAAAAATATATTTCAGCTCATTAAAGAATGCTTCGCGTTTTCTATTCAATTAGCTGGCAAGACCACACTCCCACTGTCAAGTTTAATGATACTTATAGCAACACTTTAGCTGATGGCATATGCAAATTAAAGGACACAGATTAATCTACGAGTTGTGACTATAAACAGCCCATTAGGTATGTTAGTATTTCAAACGTCTAGCTTTATCGCTGATTACGATTACATTCTGATATGTATGTGTAGGACTTGTTAACATTGTGTATGTATTAATGCTTTAAGATTTTTATTTCTTATCTTCTTCTTACATTAATGAAGGTATTTTTGTCACGAAGAACACTTTACATTGGATCTTCTCTCGAAACACATAAGACCCAAAATCCAGTATCAATGCAATCACGAAGAACATGGAAAATCTATGTTAGTAATTATGTATAAGATGAGTTTCATACTAAACTCAAGACCTACATCGGCTTCACGAAAACATTAGCAAAATCATTAATAATCCCGTTCTAACCTTTCATTAAACCAGCGTAATTTCCTCTCAAGTCAATACATTTCAACATTAAAGCACAAATTAATATTTAATAACGTGAAGAACTGTGGAGTTATAGCGGAAGATTAAATATCTAACTATCTACAATGTAGTCATTAATCTTACCTGTTTAGGAACAAAAGTTCATTAGCCAATGGTCGCGCGTTAAAGGAAATTTGCAACTAAATATCCCATACTACTATTATAAAGGCAAAAGTAACTGTGTCTTATGTCTCTCCTTCACGCCATAATCACCGATCCTATTTGAATGATATTAAGAACAAAGACAGTTTGAGACCTGAAAGGGAAATAGGATAGGTTTTGTGCTGGAAATGAAACGGGAACGGCAACTATGCGACTTTTCCTTGGACTGCACGGGACAAGCAGTGGAGGGAAACATAGTGATAAATATACTTAAAAAAAAACAAAAAAAACTTTCCAGTATACAATTAAATGAATTATTCAGATAAACTGATGACATAATTGTATTGTTACCGATCGTTATGTGTATAAAATTTAAATTAAATCTATCAGTTTAAAGTGGGTTAAAATCAAACAACACAGATAAAGCGAATAAAAATTGGGAGTTATATATTTATGTTTCCAGAAGTACATTCATATTGCATTAAAAGTACATTAACTGTCGAATCATTGCAACGCAACAAGAAGTATTCATAAGCATCCTCTCACTTTCACAAAACATTCAGGATATGAAAGTAACCTCCCTCTTCTTAATCCTACTAATATTATAAATGCGAAAGTTTGTAAGGATGTGTGTGTGTTTGTTGCTCTTTCACGCAAAAACTACTGAACCGATTGCAATGGAATTTGGTACGTAGATAGCTCAACAACTGGAATTACATATGGACAACTTTTTATCCCGATATTTCTACGGGATAGGGACTTACGCGGGTGAAACCGCGGGGTGCAGCTAGTAATACAATAAAACTTTTTTATTATTTCGAAGTTTAAACGTCCTTTGTCCGAAAATAGATTTCAAGATAAGAACTTCAAAGGATGAAAAGCGTCGGATCATTAACGTTATAGCGTTGCCTCTCTTACTTCGCTTTAATTATCACATAAGCTATTAAGACATCGTAAAATGTTGTATAGTATTAATAGTCCCCCTTGGATATACTGGAGTGAGAATTGGTGTTTTAAGGCTTCATAAAGGAGGACATGTGCATGCGTGTTCCTTGTATTAACAAGTCACATATTTATATGAGATTGCTTGCTTGACTATAAAAGCATGGTCCTTGTACCAACAAACTCTTCAGAAAGGTTTTGTTTTCAATGTGATATAGGTATTATAATAATTTAATTATACAATTTTTGAGAAATGTACTATTTTTGCGAATACTTTAGTGGTGAGAAGATAGACGGATCAGAAAATTAAAATACGAAAATATATATAGCTTGAAGTTAGCAAACAAAAGGGACGATAAAATATCCCTCCAAATTTTTTTCTACAGAAATTCAATTCACAATTTTTCTCCATCATCACTAAGCCAAATTAAATGTAATATTCCTTAAATTTATAACACTTTACTCAATAATAGCGGGTCCATAAGGGGTTGGTCACACGGCGGTATATTTATCAATCCCTATCGATTATATCTTAGCCCATAACGAATAGGCATGTAAAGCCTACACATTCCACTGATTTATTCAATACAAAATCACTTAACCTCTGTGTTGAACTGAACATGTTTTGAATGTATGCATGTCTTGTGTCCACCTACGGCCACGAATTTTGAACATGACAGTAAATAACCGACAAATATAAGACGTATGGAGTCGTGTTACATCTTTGTACGTGAATCGAAGCCGCAAAATCGCGTTAATTAGGTTGAAAGAAAATCTATTTTCGCTTGATTTTAAATCGAATGTTTCTTTCGATACTGACTATTTTTAAGATGTGAAGAAAAAGTTAAATGATTGTAGGTATAATATGGAAAATGATTCATCTTTAATACTCTTAGTAGGTTATAAACCTAATTAGGTACAATAAAACATTTTTTTTTTCTTATGATTAATCATGCCTTCAATAAAAATAATTGAAAATTGAATTATATTTGCGACTACATCGTTAATTAAATAAGCTGCAAAATTAGTTTGAATGACACATAAAAGCGGAATTATAAACAGTGTCACAACAAATTGAAATGAAATGTACCGTGCACAACTTAGTTCCGAGAAAGAAAACACCGTGACCGCATTTCCAATACTCATTGTGCTAGGATTGTTTTTGCCATCTGTACCAATAAGGAACCTTAGCGGGATCATCTATTAACATACAGACGCGACACAGGTGAACGTCTAACGGAACTAAACAAACACCTACGGATGACTAAGATGCCATTTAAAAAGCAACTCTATTCCGAAACGCATAAAGTACACGAATTATAACGTCTCACCTAAAATATAGACAAATATTGGTTTTACAGAGACAGCGCGACGCTTCGGCCGAAAGATTAGCATGTCGCAATAATTTTTGTTTATTGCTCTATGATACTTCTGGTTACATAACAATGTCCAACACGCACAATAAAGCTGTGATTTATTTTATTAGTTTAATTGAAAGAGGCGGTCACAATGGCGTTGAATATTAACAATAGTAATATTTCGTAACCTAAAAAGGTAATAAAGTTTTATGGTCGTGTTATAACATGTTATGTATATTCAATTTCCGAAGATAGTGTGACATATCTAGTTAAACGATTAGAATAATTTATTTACAATTCAAATTTAAAAGAGAGTTTTTTAATGCGATACAAATTTTTATATAACAAATAGTAACGATATTTATATTGGAGAAAAGGCAATAATAAGAATCTATTGAATTATGACAAGCCCCTTAATATTAAAATCCTTGTACATCAGAGAGTAAAAGAGGTTTATTCAGAAATACTCTAAACCAATTATAAAGAACAACCCACCAGTAAAATTAGTATAAAGCATCCTACGCACACACCAACATAATGGTAGCTACAAAGAATAAGCATTAACAATAAAAACAGAAACATGTATATATTTGCACCTTCTATTTTGAATAGGGAAATCTTGCATAGATTCCCACAGCCTCCGGGGAAGGACCCCACGGAAAAGGCCACAGGAGCTAGTTAGTATTCGTCCGCGAACCCCTCGGCGGCAGCCCGTTACCGGACCAAGCGCAGAATTAGAGCAAGGTGGGATCACAGCTCTACCCTCCTGTGGACGGCGTGAGCGGAACACGTCCCACGCTGCCTCTGCCGCTATGGACAATGGATTACATCCCCGATCGTTTGCCCTTCTTCATATATGCAATATACATACGCCTAAATAAATGTTTAATCACAAACAGCTTAATAATTATGCGCAAAAATGCAAAAGAAAGCAAAATCTAAAACGTATTATGTCGAGAGCAGTCGTAAGTCGTAACATTTGATAGTCAACAGTTAAATAGCCATAAAATAAACGACTATTTACACCCATTAGTGTGTTATGCAAGCAACGTTTATAATTATTGTTGCAGAGTTATGTAATTATGTTTTAACGCTTTATATTTTTAAGGCGTCCTATGTTCAGTTAGTACATAACATACATTTAATTGTGGCTTTATTATATTTAAATACAACATTTGTGATTTGGATGAAATGGATATTTAGTCACTTTTTTTTTAATTTATTAAAGACTAGACGACTTAGATATACTGTATTATAAGTGAGAGACATTTAGAATCTATTAGCAAAACAGTTTTAGTGATCTTTGCTGCATCATAAAATAACTAAGTTAAGTGCCAAACTATGATAATCCTGAGCTCATATCAGCTCAACATGAAAAGACATTATTGTTAATCGTTTCAACGTTAATATAATTTGAGCAGCAACTTCGAGACCATGTCAGTTGGGATCAGTATCATGACTACATTAACCTGAGACAGTTCCACTATCGACCCCTTTACCATATGTACCCACATCTTCATAACTCCGAGTCATTACACGGCAAGCGTTCATGTCACGAGGAAGCTATTCTGCGATGTGACTTTGTGCCCATTCCGAGCCACAAACTTGAGTTACAGCCGATTTGCCATTCAACGCGAGAGCTATTCTTGTAAATCTTGTGTTGTAACGTTAGCTGATCGAATTGCTTTGAAACTTTATCTATTATATGGATGGCGTAATTCAGCTTTACATCGAACGCATTGCATGGTTAAATTTCAATACTGAGATATAACAGTTAGGCATAAATGGAAACATAGACTTCTCCCAAAAATGAATTCAGACCACTTAAATGGAGTAAGAAACGGAGTATTCACGGAATTTACTATACAACTCGAAAGAGCCAACTTCGTACCGTCGTTATTTTTTATCTAAATAAATCCATTCCAATTTTTGTATCAGTGGACATCAAGTACAATATAATATGCAATAATCTTTAGCTGATTAGGTTCTTTCAATGCTAAAAACGGACAAAATGTTTCGAAATTTGTACACGAATATTATACGAAATTAGAATTAGATGTACATTGTAAGAATCTACAATATACTAGAGTCCTCAACTCAATAGTTTCTCGTTCACTTATGCCACAAAATTGACCTCATTATGTTCGTGTTCAAGATCATACATTAAGATCAGACAATAATCCACAGTATTAGCGATCCAGTCATTTACATAGAGTATTGAATCGCAAGTGGACATTTGTATGCCGTTTACAATTGTAATGATAACAATGTATGTAATGACTAAAGGAACTAAGTATCGAAAATGGTTATCTGAGCAGAAAACCTTAACTGAGATCGGTACTGTTTAGTACAATAATTGGGGGCAGGGTTAATGTGTGATAAGCAAACGTGGAAACACGATTTACATATGTCAGTGTTAGGCAAATACAAGATATTTGATGTGACTCTAAGAGTTCTTAATGATGGAGGTTATCATTTTTAAGATCCGTGAACTTCAGAAAAGTTTTTCTAAAAATAGGTAATGTTGTAGTGATGGTCAATCTGTGTCAGGACTTACTTTACTGATTGACCGATTTCAGAAATTCCTTTACCGTTAGATGTGTACGTGATCCCTGAGTGCTATTAAAGGTGTTATGTGTACTATAAGCGAAGTCGGGTTTAACCGCTAGCATGACATATACAGCAAAATTCTCCTAAGCTTTAAAACATAAAACCAGTAGTTTAAAAGAAGGAAACCGACATTTAACAAACAATGAACTTGCAACGCACAGGATCAGACCTTTAGTAACAACCTCCTAATTCCGCATTTTGTCACAGCGCGATTTAAAAATGATAACCATTAAAGACATAAGATTTCACAAAACTGATCTTTATCACTTGAGTCAGAGTTTGCAACACACAGGAGTTATGTCACGACCAGCGTTTTTCATTTATACCTATTTTACAACTACGTGACATATATATGTGACGTATATTCAATGTTCATATAAATTCAAGCCTAAAAACATCTCTTAAAGGCAACGATCGAAATATGAGACGATAATGAATAACAATCACGAGAAAAATGCTTCAAACAACAAAACAATATAAACGAATCGTACACAATATTTAGCAGGAAAACGTAAGCAAGAGTTATTCAACCGTAAATTGTGGCGATAATACCACATTACATGGGATAGGTACAATAAATAATTGCCGGCCATTAATTTCCCAGAATGAACAATACAAACTCGTAAGCATGCGTGAACCAGTGCGCCGGCTGACTTGACAGAGAATAGGCGTAACTTTCGATGTGGACGGAGTAAAAGCTTTTGCGATTTTAAATGATAATACGAATAACGGCAGAAAAATAACATTATTAGACACTTCTTTATTCACATCATTAGAGACCGTAGAAAGATAGAAATATATGCATTAAAATAGTATGTAAAATGCACAAATACTAACACAATATGTAACATCACATGAGACAAGTTAAATGAGAATAGTTTTAGAAACAAGACGATTTTTTAAATCTGAACACTTAGAGCAACTACCATTGATAAACGATTACATGAAACATTTTTTGTGAGCGTGTTCTTGCGCGTCTATCTGTTTGATTGTCTGTTCGCGATAAAGTCAATAACTAAAGCACCAATTTGATTCTGTTGTCTGATGTATAGCGTGGTTCTCGAGTAAGGTTTCAGTGTATGGTTAAGTTTTGTATGCGGACGAAGCCGCGACGAATGCTACTAACTGATAATCATAAATCATCGGTTCCTCCCATATCTTGTACCACAATTGCATACCTGTTACCAAGCAAGAACGCATAGGATAAGACGATGGATGTGGCTAGTGGTCTGCGGTACAAACACCACTTTGTGCTTAACGTGAGAAACGTTTCTGAACGAATTTCAGCTAATGGCGTTTTACATTTAAACAGAACGCCCGCTTAGATTTTAAGGGAGAAGGGGATTCGTATAAAAATAAACGAATGAGTTATTAGCGAAAAGGGAGAACTTGTAAAGATGTGATTTTAAAGAAGCATGTAATAAACAAGATAAATATTTTACGGTAGCTAATAATAATATAGACATTTTGATTTTTAACATTTATGTAAATTATACTAAAGATTTGTAGATGTCCTGTTAGATTTATTGACTTGTAAGCCATTCTTTCTCCAAATTATTTTAGAGGATGTGTAAATTAGTTATTTGAAAAATTTTAAACAGAAGAATTAGCAATTAAAGACTTTTAAACGGATTATAAACGCGATTTTTCCATTATGTTAACCCGACGTTTCAAACACTTTACAGCGAGCGTGATCACGGGGAGACTGAGAAGAATTAGCATTATGAGACGAGATCGACTTTTCTATTCTTTAAAATTTGCGTTAAATATCATTAATATTTTAGTATTATTTTACATGTTTTTCTTTTATTGTATCTTCTTTCTGTATATATTTACCTTCTGTGTGTGCAATAAAGTAGCAAATAAACAAATATATTAATTGGTGCAAAAGAAATAAAATTTAAAATACTTAAGATTCTTAACGATAAACTTCGAACTCGCGCAACAAACGCCATGTCCGTAATTAATACAAGTGTACAATAAACTGTGAACTAAAAACAACGCGTTTTACAGTATCCTGCCTCGCATTCCGTCAACAAACACCCATTCATTGTCAATCTCAATATCACGAACGATTGTGTAAGTTTTTACACGCTTTTTGTCTGTAAAACAAAGATGGGTGGTGATATGAATAGCTCATGAATCAAACTTTTTTCCTCCAAGCGAAATATGCGAACCACCTGTACGTATATCGCAAAAAAAAATATTAATAGTTATAGCATTACACGCTGTATTGAAAGTAATTGGAATGGTTTTTGTTGTTAGTCATAAACTATGTGAAGATCGAAGCGATTTTCTGTTTAACAGTAGGATATATTTAGCAATTTCATACACACTTTTTTATGTCATAGTGGACAACTGAGTAGGTGGTTCGCCCTGTAAAAAGCAATTACCACGGCCCATGAACATTCGCAGAGGTAGTATCACTGCGAATGCGTTGCTCGCTTTTAAGGGGTAAGGAAAAGATTGACGACTGAAAAGGAGGAATGGACTTGGAGGGGTGAGAAAAAGAAAACGGGCCCCCGTTTATACACACTTGATGATGTATTATATATTTTTATATTTGAACTAATGGCAGAATAAAGTGCAATTTCAGGTTTTTCAATGTTAAGGAAATCTCAAAATCAAATTTAAAATAAAATATGTAAGGAAGGAATGGTTTGGCGAAATTAAATCATTTTAGAGTTTAAACAAACACATAAGATTTCAGTGATGTTATGAGTTGATTTTGCGTTAACTTTAATTGATTAAAAGTAGATTAAATGTATTTAGATGTTCATAATAAAACAGTAATGTACCCATGTGTTTAAACCACTCCATATATAACCCTCATGCAAAATACTTATTCAAATTATTGATACATTTCCTGAATGTGAAAACTCATTTCAAATAAATCCTTATCGCCCAGCAACCTGATCTACAGCCGTATCCGACACGCTCTTAGCCAATATATTAATGTTAAAGGAAGCGCATTAATGTGATTTATTCAGACATGTAGGATAACTGTTTAGGTCCAAGGCATATATTTTATATAGCTACATTGGCAGCATGGTATATTTAGTGGCGTAGCATGCCCGATAAAGTAGTGACGTCAGTGACTGGAGCTTCGATACTAAATTAAATATAAATTATTTCTTGATTTATGCAGAAAATTCAGGTAATTCATACTATAATACACTAGCTAATGGTTTAACAATCACGTGTTTGGAATATGGTAACTGCTTAGAAATGAAACCAGGATCCCGTTGCAAATCAGTATATAAGTAAGTGTGTGATTTATAATAAATAGCAGTATTTAAGAAAATTGTCAGAAATGTGTGAAAGTAAATGTTGATATCGCTTTTTATCATTAGTAATCTATACTAATATTATACAGAGGAAATATTAGTATGTATTTTTGTAATGTTATCACACAAAAGTTCTGGACCGATTTAAAAAAAATATTTCACCATTTTAAAAGAGGAACTTCGCATATATTTTATCACTTGCGAGCCGAACAACTAGTCCAATCAAAGGTATTTAAAAATTTATGACTATTCAATAGCACTATTATCATAGCCTATCCTTTAGAAAAAAAATATTATATAACTTAAAAATATTCTTGTAAAAGTTATAAACATATCACAGAAATAAAGTAGCGTTTAATGTTAAAACCAAGCTAATCTCCAATTAACCTTTGAATGAAAAATTATATAAGACATTCACACAAAGGGCGACACAGTAACCTAACCATAGAGATTAATAATGCATGACGTATTTGCTTATTCATACGCTAATATTCATTCGGAGTTATAATAACTTCATTATGAATACCGCATTAACATAATTAAACCAATCAACGGGTTATCATCGGATCGTAATTATGCCAATTTAATTTGATATATCGCAAAGTTATTGTGAAGATTATTCACAAACCGTTTGAAGAGCTAACTGTGATTCGATCAACAATAAGAAGATACTTGGCTACGAAATAATATTTGCCAATCGTTTTGTGTAGCTTTTTCTTTTCAAACGAATTATAATATGTTTCATAATTATTATTATATATCATCATTTGGGTAGTATCCAATGTAGAATTTAGCACTGAAGGGTGAACAGTTTTAGAGAAGTAGCGTTGTAAGTGGGTAATTATGAAATATATATTGGGAAGAACTTCATCATGAATCACCTCGATTTAAAGGATTTTTTTATGTCGTAATCGGTAAAGGAGCTGGTGGATCGCCTGATGGCGCTACCACTGCTCATGAACATTTGCGGAGGCGTAAGGTAATTCCAGAGGTCTAATGTTTACGCAAATAAATTGCCGACTTCAATCGGTGAGGCATAAAAATGATATAAAGAAGAGTAGAGAAAATTACGCCCGGATGAAATATTAAAGACTTACGTTCAACGGATTTTGAACAGGTTTTAAATGTATCGTTGTGGCATCAGTAAAAAGAACATTTCTAAAAACAACACAAACGTACTGTTATACCTACTCTCGATCAAACTCCAGAAGTAAAGGAAAACAGCAGGTTTCATTCATAAAAGAATCAGCTCTCGCCTTTTAGCTTGATTCCAACTAAAAGTTCAAAGAAAACCAGTTGCATTTAATACATTTAATAGGCTTTCCTAGGCATGTCTTAGATCGCATCACCGTTTGTAATCGTGTGAGATAGCGGTCAGACGTCTATTGTATGTAAAAAATATGGTACCATTTTAAAATAAGTCGTAGCAAGAGCATGGGAATGTCGCTGTTGCATAAAACACGAGCAGGAAATGGGAATTAAATCAGGTAATGTTAGTCCGTATATTATAAGAAACACCTCATACTAACAATTATGCTGAGCACGTCTTGTGTGTGTATGTATTTCGATAACAAATGTTAATTAACTCATTTTCAAAGCTACACAATTTTATGAAATTAATAAGTTTTAGAACTCGGTGAATATTTTTCACACATAAAAATCTAAAAAGCAAAAAGCTGGATTACGATTGGCATTTATACATTTATTTCTATCAATAATGAATACATCAGTAATTAAAACAGCACAAAACTTATCAATACTCTTTCAACGATACATTACATAAGATAAACATAGCATAGTATTGCGCGAATAAACAAACCCGAAAGCAGTATCAGATTCAAAAGGGCATAATGTCAAAACATCCATCCATCTACTAAAATAACAATCGACTTGGAACTCGAAAGATATTAAAGTAAGCAATCAACAGTACTCTATAAATGCTGAACATAAATGTCACAAATAAATTAGTGCCGGCTACGAGTTAAATATCTCAAAATTAAACGCTTAACAATGGTTTCAAAACTGCTTCGTTCTCATGTTATAGTTATCGGGGTAGATGAGGTTGAGCAAACATAAAGTGCATACTAGCCGACGTCATTGTGACTGGTTTGTATGCATTGCCTCTCAGATTGGTATAGTTCTTAATTAAAGGTAACACAGCTTATAAAAGGAGCAATGTATTTGAATCTAGTAAGAGACACAGATAGAGAGTAAGAAATAATAACTTTAGTCTATATTTAAAACAGTTACTTAGATTTTTTACAGCCTTTTACAAATAATCATATTCAAATAATAAAATAAGAATATATTTAAATAAAACTCATATATACTCAATCAATAAAACACCTGTCTGTTATATAAACGGAAAGCTACGCTCAAATTTCCCATGATATTTATTCATAATATATTACCATAACTTGAAATTAATTTCTACTAAACAAAGACTCCTTAAATAAATAACCAATCAGCATAATCATTACTATTAATGAATCCACCGCACTAAGTAACCATTTATAGATAAACGATATTGTAATTGTATAATCATTGATTCATTTATAATACTAAAGAGGTAAAGACTCAGTAATATCTTACAACTGGTTATCTATACACAATGTGGAAGGAATAGATGGTACAGGAAAGCACAGTACATGCTTGTCTTTGTTGAAATGCAGACTTTCTAATACCTAAGTAAATACGTAAATAATGATAATTCTATTGCAAACGTTTCGAGTGTCTAAAGCTCTGTAGTCAGGTGATCTTATCGCATTAGGTAACACGCACAAAAGAAAATACATGAAACCATTACAAAAAATATGATTTATTCGGATATTTTTTTTTTATTACAACATAATGCGTAATTATTTTATTATTAACACAATAAATTGAAGTCATTAGGTTGAGGATCTCAATTCGGTTGCATTTTTTTTATTTGTTACCTCATAATTTACTGGGTGTACCGATTTTGATGATTCATTTTTTATTTGAATGCTGGCGTTATTTTAACATTGAGTATCATATCATAAAATTTCGTCTAGTTCTGACAATATGTGAGCGGTTTCCTTTTTTTTTTAATAATTATCTTGAGCTTGCTTTTATTTCAATTCAATCCTCACAAAAAGTTTTAACTTCCCATAGAAATGTTTAAAAACTGATACAAGTTTTAAAAGGTCAACTATCGAAGTACAAACCAGTAAAACTTCTACACTACAAGAGCAATAATCTAGAAAATTCAATAGATAAAATCAATGGGAAAACAGTCATTGAAATCGTACAGAAGATAGGCTTTTATTTATCGTCCCCTTTAATATACTTCTGCAATACAATCTCTTATGGCTAAGCTATGTCTGTCGTTAACAATTTGTTCTTGTATCGCTTGCGCAGGAGCTAACCGTTAACTTATCAATACTAACTAATGCCTACCAGGAGCGTTTCCGCTTGGTAGCAATTTCAGATAAGTATGATATGAGGATCATATTTTGTTCGTCAACTGAATTCCCGACGCCTCTCCGCTATAAAATAGTGGATTCAATTATATTTTACATGTACCTGTTTGCATTCAATTCATACGCGATATTAAATAACGAATGAAGAGGATCAATATTAAAAAATCTTTCCAAAACCAAGACATATTCTTACAATTCCACACTTTCGAAACATCGACACAATAGACGAAAGTAATTTATTGTCTTTCGCGAGTAAACCGATTTAATGAATATTCTGGTTTAGATACTTGATGTGTTAAAACTTTCTAAAGCGTATCCTTCAAGAGCTGGACCATTTAAAACTAGGCAACAGTCATTAAACCTGTCGCAGAAATTTAACAAAGCTCAGACTTATTAGAAACGCTATAACTCGTGACAATTTTGAACGTGGGTCTGTTGAAATATTGGGATAATTGCCGATCTCGCTAAGGTATAGCTGCGGGACACGAACCCAAGGAAAGTATTTGACTAACGAAACCTTCAGTTGTAATAAATTTAATAAATCAAGCTTTATGCGCATAAATTCAATGACGGGGTTTGGTTGTGAATTGTGATATATGTCACTGAGACATGTAAATTGAAAGGCATAAAAACGATTAAATTTACTCACTTCATAGTTTGTTATAATCTATCACTGACGAAGTTAGTTTAATTTAAGATAAATCGTCAAACATTAAAGAAAATTATTCTCATTTTTATAAAAAGTAAATCGGGTCAACCTCCACTCGTAGTTCGATTATATACAATAGCAAAACAAAAATCGAAATAACAGATCGGTCACAATCACGAACGTAACCAACATAATAGTTGTGCAAACGCTATTATTTATTACAACACAATTTTCTCCAACACGTACGTAAGCACATGTAAGCTACAGCTAACTTCAAAAACATGTAAATGAGTATATATTAATTCTTGTTTACAAGACAACCATTCAACTTCCCATCTCATTAACGGGTTGCAAAACATGTCATTACGTATTCCATAACTTCAGAACATCTTACGATCTCACCATCGCCAACCTCATCTGCTGGTGAAAACGACGTGAACTTTGACACTAAATTCAAGATGGCCGCCCAGCTGTCAAACTAAATACTCCCTACTTTCATTATCAGATAGCAGATAATATTTATTACCGAGTAGTAAATTTATTTTCGTAGGTTTAGTATTTATGCTGTATTAGTAGGTTTTTCAATCGTCGTTTGAGACTATTGCAAGTCGCATCTAGAATCACAAGCCGATTAGATAAATCACCGAATCACATCTTAAGGAAACTCATAAAATAGTTAAAAGCACCTGAAATTTATAGGCTCTTCTTGTTCAGTATACAAAACACATTTAAATTAAAATACAATATATATTTATTGTGAAGTCCCGTGTACCACAGTACCCCATACCCCATATGGGGTACTGTGGTATGTGGCAGATGATATACATCTGTTTCACTGATCGTTTTTTTTTTATAGACAAGTAGGTGATCAGCCTTCTGTGTCCTACCAGACCGAGACTTTTTTTTTGTGCGTCCCCACCGGGAATCGATCCCAGGACCCCTCGGTTCTACGCTCACGCGTTAACCACTGTACCGAGGAGGCGGTATATATTTATTAATACAACATAATTAAGTCTGACTTTTAAATCTACATATAATTGTATAATTCAAATAAAACTCATAACAGAGGATGTCAGGTGAAAATAATTTACGAGTGCGCGAACCTTCAATACCCTGCCAATTTGTATATAGACGAAGCGTGTTATTTAAGACAATAAAAGTTAAATAGCGATACAAATCAACGAGCGGTTTCAATCATTGTTAATGTCGTATGTGTGGAAATTACGACAAATCGCATTTATTGCAAAACACCACATTATGCGGAAATGTTCGAATAACTGTTACGTTACAATTTCATACTTGTTGGTGTATTGAATTCTTTTGCAATTCGGAATATGCATGATTCCAGGTAGTTGAAATCTAGAGTAAAGAAGTCATTGAGGATTGATCTTGAATGTTAACAACTCTTGATATTATGGCGTCTTAAAATACCTCAATTAAAAGCGCTTTTATGATCTTCTGCAATACAAAAGTAAGTCCATCATTTAGATTAATAAATATTAAAGATTTTTATACGACAATACGGTCTATGAAAGCTATAATTATGGAGGAATCGTTAAAAACGAAAAATAATCACTGATTACAAAAGCGAACTAATAAAAATAATAAATTAGTTTTACTTTATTGCTTTCAGCTTTGTGAATTTAAAAGACGACTATTATATCAAATCGTTTATTACAGTAATTGGCCACACTTGGAGCTGTAGAACAACAATTATCTGTAATGAAATATACAACATAAAAAGTCTGCTGAAATAGACTTCGCATAACGATCTCTTATTTGTATTAACTACTGATATTTATCAGCTAATAAATATAAAAGTAAGATAAACATCAGCAGATTCGTTTCAATTTGTATTCTACAGCCATAAGCATAAGGATATAAAATCGTTTAAACATTTTGACCATACTAGATTTTAACCTCGTATATCAACGTGGTAAAGAAGTGGGACTTACTTTCTATTCGCGCTAATATCGACTTGTGTGTGATAATTTTAAACTGATAACTACTGGACCTGTCTTGAACTAACGTCAAGCATTTATTTCGATTTTGTGACATTTAATTCAAGCCGAAATCACATAAATAGGTGTAAAACATCATGTGTCTTAAGAACTTAAACAATTCGCAAAATAATTACGTCTTATATTGCATAAATGAATGCTACAAAATGTGAACGGAAGTTTGCAATTGGTATATTAACTTCACAAAGAACTTATTATCGCTTTCTCAGTAACATATAATGCTAAAAGTTAAACAAGAGTTGCCTTCAAGCAATGTAAAGTCAGTTATGAACCTTAATTCAAAAATTATAAAGCTGTTTTTCAATAATAATATTTTACTAATTAATTATCTACACGCGTATATATACAGTATTTTATGAGAGGTATTTAAAGAGCAGAAACTATTGGATCGTCGGACAAGAGCGTCTTTTGCCATACCATAGCAATGATCGAATTTCTACCGTTCTTTAAACATTTTTCATTTGAATGCTTTTAAACTAATAATAAAAAACAGTCTTAACATTGTGCAAATTGCATATGACTCGGCTTTGGGTTCGAATCCCGTTTCGTGATCAAATTTTTTCTATTCTTTCAAAAATTTCTCATGAACATAACTTTTTACATATAATTTTTTATTGAAACACAATATTATTTAATAACGGGTATGATATCATACAATCGCATCATACCCGGATATTCGAAACCGCATATTGGAAATATTCCACTTATTTATTCAATTATTGCTTGTCAAATAACAAATGAATACAATCATGAATTACATTCTATTTCTTTAAAAATTCTACAGTTCCATACAAACATTTGGAGGTTATTATATTAACTAGGCTCTTCTAGATTGTTCCGAAAAATTTCATCTTAGAATATCGTAAAAAATAGTTGAACATTTATACAGGTTAAGGAAACATAGTTTTATGGTAAAACGATGTTTTTCGATCGAGTTCTTGTTAACACCATTTCGCATCCGTTACTTAAACATCTGTTTCAATTAATTGGAGCTATCTGAATTAAAATGCAATTACAGTATTAGAAATTCAATCCTGTAGTTCTCGGTTACAAGGAATTTATTGCGGACATAACTATGGGTCGTAAATCCAATAAATAATTGATATGATTTTATAGTCCTGGCTGACAGATGTTGTGATATTTATTCTGTCATAAATATTGGTGTCTCGTGTATTTTAACTAACCGGGGCAGATTATAGTCTTTTTATTGGTTTACAATGCCATACAAACTACAGCGCCATAGCATTGTATCCTATGATCAGTTTTAATCATTACGTAAATGATGCAGATAGATATTTATTTGAATCTTAAAGGGACCTAAGATAAAATGTTGACAGTGTAACTTTCATATTAACATCATTTTTATTTATTATTAACCGATGCAATGTAAATAAATATCACATTGAAATATTTCCCGTGAATCTTATGATAATAAAACCACCTGAAATATAAGCAACACACCTCACAAATTCATGAATATCTTCACCCCAATCTACCCTATATGACGATGTAAACGAACAAACAAACTAAAGCCATTGTCCTAACCTCAAACACGACACAACACACAGCTGTTAACATCCTCCCAGCATGTTTACAAATCCAAAAAACATTTATGCACCAGATAACTCCGCATACCACTGAACTACATATAGAGGAAGTGGGGTTCATGGGCACTGACCCGGCAAGTGTTCAATTGTATAAAACACTGCTAATTTTGGCGTTTTTTTTTATATCAGACTTTAGTTATGCGTTTGATGCTATTGCCTGATCTTTTTGTACAAGCGTAAGATTATAATCATAATTCTTAATGAACTTAAATGCCTCTTCATTTCCTTCTATTTCATATAAAAAATGTCGTATTTTAAAAGATTTTAGAACCCCTGAACAATATTATCTTAAATAAAATTGTTATTATTTATCATTACCATCTTATTTTTTAATCGTCTTTAGTCTAAAGCTAACATTTATCGAACAACATTTAACATCGAATTATATTAAAGTAGTAATCAATAATATTTAGAAAATTCAGAAATTATATAATTATCCCGTTCGTTCAGTACGCTCAATAATTTCACCATCCTTACATAATCAGCCATCTGCAATCCTTGACAATCTATTGGAGAATTCAACCTGAATACCGTTACTAATTAGATAAAGCTACGGCATCTATTTCCTGCAGTTGCATGTGATCTGCATAGATCTCATACAAGATTCGTTATTTCATGCACGCCAGCTAGTAATGGCTCTCATTACTCGTACTGACTTCCTTCACTCTATGGCTCATTAGCCCGGAGGATACGTTGATAGCAAACATTGGGAGATTGCGAGGAATTTAATGTGGCTTTCGATAGTATCAAACAGGACTCCGCGATATTGCGTCCGGAATGGCTTGAACAATTCATAATTTATGATTAATGATTTATTTTCTTTCAGCATACTCAGCATACTCGTATGTTGGTAATATGGACGTGTTAAGTAGAAGACGTTATGATTTCCATTAAGGCTTGTGGTCTTAAGGCTGAAGGCTTAAAAACTCCGCTTATTATTAATGTAAAATCTAGAATATGTTTAAAATTGACTGGGATATAACCTTAATAGGAAGAAAATGGGCTATTGATAAGCAAACTGCACATTGTATTCGAAAACCTGCATCGAAGCTATATAAGCAAAAAGCCTCTAAGTGTTAAACAGGAGGAAAAAGAAATTATGACATAAGAAAATACCCTGAGTGAATCGTGATGACACATTATAGCCCCGTTAAGTCACAGGTATGCGTAAAATGTTATTCAACACACTTCTTGTCGTGTATCCGTGAACCGACCGCGGCAGGACAAAAAGCGACACGACGAAGAGAAATGTTATTAGCTATTACTTCAAATTATTCTTGCCCTTAATATCACATCAATACAAACAATTGACGTTTCATAGCCCTAACCGAATGAAGAAATATCAGTGGCTTTAGTAAGGCAGCCATCCTATTAGCTAATATTCTAAAACTTCCGTCTCTTTTCCCTTACAATAAGGTTCTGCACCTACCTATTGGGCAAAAGAAAGCACTATAAGATGAGTCCTATTCCTCAAACATAAGACCAATAGATATTTCATCTATACCGGCCGAACAAATACCAGGATTCAGATCAAAAAGATTTAACATGATGAAGATGAAAATCAATTGGTTCTATTAGGTGCACTGAACGCATAAAACACGTTACCAGTCATAAATTTCATCACAAAATCTGAATTACAAGGATGCAATTATATTTTACGGTTCTATTTTATTTACCAATAAAAACTTCAATAGCGGAGATGCAAGTGTCATGATGATGTTATCGCATGGAGACACTCGTGACGCACATGTTAAAAGGATGCGGCACACGCAGTGGGTATTAACGAAGATTATGTTACACTTCATAGTGTATTCTCAGGTGCAATGCCAGTATGTGAATTTGCATGCAATAAGCTATAGATAATGAAAATAGCTACATACTATGAAATCAATGATTTCATTTATTTAATGGTTCTATATAATATATAACTATGGTTCCATGAGTTTTTACTACCACGCTCATTTCAGCAAGTCCGCATGTTAGCCTCGTACGCAATTTTATCATGCAGCATGAGATCATGAGAAAAGAAAAGATAGAAATTTAGGTAAAAGTTAATACAAACTATATTGGCAAACCGTTGATTGACCCAATACAATGACGCCAAACAATATTAACTCGTCATGTCACGACTACGTAACAGGTAGTGGCAGATTTATGGCTATTTCATGTTGCGTAGCCGACGCTGGTCTCCATAATGATAAATAATAATGTTATAAACGGGACATAAACACATGAACCCCAATTTTCCTATTACACCAGAAACTGAACAAACTTTGAGAAAACTGCAGCCGAACTATACAAATACACGCCCGATACGATCAAATGTAAGCTCATGATTAATCTTAATCTTTGATTGTTTTTGGAAACGACGCGAAAAGTAGGTAGGTACATTAACGATTGAATTTGTACTTTTACAATAAAAATAAATAAGATAAAAATGTTGATATTTGCCACAGATTTTTTAAAAATAAATATCCATTACAAATACCAAAACTAATAGGTAATCATACTTTGACTTACTCTTTTTATTTAGTGAATCTCGCATATGATCAGTGGAACAAATCACGGCCATAAACTTACCTGAAACAATAAGCAAAGGTTAAATAAATCGTATAATAAATTATTGCTGTCTGTGCTTTTAGCATCGCATATGATTCCGACCATCAAATAGTTAATTCGTAATAATCATAAGTATATAACGTACAATAGTAACTTCAAAATACTTGAAATAGTTTGCTATGTAAATATTGAAGTAAATAATTTTTGAAGTAAAAAATACTGTAGGTATTAACTATAGAATAGTAGCTTTATATAGGTAGTAAATATCTTTCATACGAAGTTATTTACTACGTGTATATATATCCTACTAAAATTATTGCGAAAGTTTGTAAGGATGTGTGTGTGTTTGTTACTCTTTCACGCAAAAACTACTAAACCGATTGCAATGAAATTTGGTATGTAGATAGCTAGACAACTGGAATAACACATAGGCTTTTTATCCCGGTATTCCTACGGGGTGCATACTTACACGGGTAAAACCGCGGGGCGCAGCTTGTAAGATTATAAATGTAAATTTAGCACTCATAAACGAAAGCTCAAAGATTTAAAGCTAATACAAAGTCAGTCATATAGAAAAGCATTCCACTTTCAATTACGTTCTGATTTCCAAACATGCTTTCAACTAAACACAGATTATACAAGTATTATACAGAACATTAAATCAAGTTTGATCAAATGACTCATGACCCAAAGATAACTCGTTCAAATCTTTACATAATTTAAACTTCTTGTAAGCAATATTGCTATGAACTTTAACGCTAGAATTCCCGATAGCTCCGCTACTTAATAATATCATAAATACGATTATTGTAACTCAACGGTACTGCGTCGATACGGGAACGTTCGTGTAGCGCCAATACTCGGCCCTATAAAATATGTGCCTTGGAAACTTTAATGGGAGCCCATATAATATTTGTGTAGTTTGTTTTACAAAAAAACCTTAGGGATGTTAAAGTTTGTTGGGATTTATTGAATGCTGATTAAATATATTCTCGGGATTTGTTTTCTGAATCAATGTATTGATAGCATTAGCGTTTTTCATACATTGAGATATTCGAATAAAGCACAACAGAGCAAAACTTTTGATAACGAGCTGAAATAAACATACATATAACAAAAAGTAAAATTAAAGTTAATTTGAATCTATGTATACAAAATATTCAAATATTTACAATGCCTTTGCGTAGGAGGAGAATTTAATAAAGTACCAGGATCGCAGAAAGCAGTGAGTGTTCGAATCACACCAACCGCTACAAACAAAAGATCGCGTTATTTGCGCAGCGAAGGCGGAAGCAATAGCATGCCAGCCGCAAGGGAATCAGATTACTGACGTCAACCTCAATCGTATTGGCGCAGAATAGAGGTAAAGTGGCAGCGTGGTATAATCTTGGATCAACGTGCTGTGATAGCGGCGAACATGCAAAACTAGGGACAATGGCAATACTTCTAGAGGTAATAAATCAATATAGGAAGCGGTGCATAAAATACGAGGATTACTCGGGAAAAGGACAATACTGTTTTGGAAACATTAAGTATTTCGTATTCCATCATGAAATCATCTATCGCTCAGTCAAAACCGATAAGTACAAGCAAAAAAAAAAATTTAATCCGTCCCTTTAATCCGTCAATTTTGAAAATAAATAACAAGATTATTGAAACTTATTCCATGTACTGATTCTTAAATGTAAAATTGTTAAGCTTCATTTATTTCAACTTGCGTTAAATGTCGTTATAACCTCGCATATTTTAAAGGCATTTAACTGAATAATGAAGTACCAACTTTATTGCGCAGTTAAATATCACACAAGTGGAGTAATTAAAATTTCAAATTCATTACAATGTAATTTAAGTGTCTGACATCTGAAACCTGCGAACAAAGGCGACCAATTTAAAGGTTAACTTTTAACAAAATTATCGTGTATACATTATTAATAAACGAATCTATCAATTGATTGACGCATCACAACACAATTTAATGAAAATATATATAGGTACCTAGTAAGTAATGTCTAGGAGAAAGAAATTCTAAAATATATTTACTCTTTATAATCCTGACTTAATCCAAGATATTCTTCTGATATTTTCTATATAATATCATGCTTTGTGTGTCATTTTGACCTAAACCAATAGCATAATTTCAATAGCACTTCACTTCATGTAAGTTCGTTTAAATGTACAATAGTTTTAATATTTATAAAATGTAAAATTATATTATTCATGTAGGACCATATCACATACAAAGTACATATTATGGCTACACGTAACATTACATCGCTTTAAAGAAAACTTCCGCAGTTAAAGCCTCGCTAGCAATAAACGTGTATTAATGCAAGAAATAATAAATTACGAAAAACGTAACACGTACTTCCAGCTCG
Organism: Zerene cesonia; assembly: GCF_012273895.1. Taxonomy (NCBI): domain Eukaryota; kingdom Metazoa; phylum Arthropoda; class Insecta; order Lepidoptera; family Pieridae; genus Zerene; species Zerene cesonia. The sequence continues at coordinate 3,096,140 of NC_052104.1, forward strand.
TCATTAAAGTGTGCAATACTTGATAATACTTGGTAATAATATCCTAAATAGTTACAGTCACGGATGACCTGTGAGCATGTTGATTGCATAATGTAACGATTCATCAAGCCTTGAGAAGCAGTCAGTAATCTAAACATTATGGAAAATGTTTACAAGTCATTTTTGTGCAAAGATATAAATACCTTTTTCTAGTAAATTAAGAAAAAAAAATGGAACAAAAAATCGTTGGTTTTTAAATTCGTTTTTTTATCTAATAAAACATTTTATTTTTAACACAACAACACTATTACTTTGATCCATTTATATTTAAACAACTATTTAAGACAACAAAATAAGCGTAGAAGGCTTCGCAAAAAGCGTGCATCTCGAGCTTGACATTGCATATAAGCACGTTTCGATATTATAATATTTACCACATATTACACGTATGCATCAAGTCGCCTACAATAATCACAAAAAATACAAAGCAATAAACACCGTAAAGCACGTGTTTCACAACATTAATGTGCGTACAATCACACGTCGCACGAACCGTCAGCACATTTTCGCACGTCGCGTCGCGATCACCCATTAGCGTTCAACCCGTTATTCGTGGGAGACTTAAACAAAACACCATACTCACTGTTATCTTAACGAATTGATGTTTATACAACTGTCTGTAAGAACTTGCTCAGAAATACGGCTAGGAATCAATTGTATACGATGAAAGTTAGTCAATTGTAGCCATGGGATACCCTTTACAAAGATCAAAATTATGAACTCGTGACTTTCTATCGTAGAGTATCAATTATTGCATTTATTAACACGTAATTTAAACTTCATATGCTATTAGATTTATGCGTTACAAAGAATTAATGCTATTAGAATTCGTCGCTCTCTAATAGGCCACATTACTTACGTAACATTAGAAATCAAAAGCCGATAAATCACATCGCCTAAGACAAGGTAACATCACATTTCATTTAAAAGATGCAATGCGAAAGCATAAAATGGTTCAGAGCGGCTATTGTTTCCAAGATTGATGGACAGAATTGCGTGCATGCAAACGTGGGAGATTCTATAATATAGCCCATGTGAATCCTATTCGCATCCAAGAACTGTATGCAGTACTTACAAAAGAAACAAGTAATATGGTATTTTACTTAATTGGAAGTCAAAGATTTCGATCTGTTTTAAAATTGAACAAAGATTAATATCGACTTACAATAATTTATAGTTTTCGAAATATATACAGAATTTGATATTCCATTCGATGTTCATTAAATGAACTAGTTCTGAGGCGTGGCTGAAGAATAAAAGGCTATTGATTTATTAACAATTTTCGCTGTTGAAACCCAATATCTAACAATAGGCTAGTTATCGTCTACATTTTACTGAAACTGTTACTAAATTTTACCATTTAATGTACAAATAATATTAACACTAAACTGTTACAAGGAAATTATATCATAAATCTCCTATCTCATTTCCTACCCGGTTTGCTGAATACCAGTGCAGTGCTATGTTACATTAATCTCAGTTTGAATACCGAGTTACGTTTTGAAGTCATCCTGTTAATATTTTCTTTGGCATGCAAAAAGCCTCTTATTATGTTCAAATTTATCCTCAACTCAAAAATCGACAACTCACAAAAATGTTCTTAAAAGACATTTTCTTGGAACTTTGCTCTCAACAATCGGACGTTGCTAATGATGTAGGGATAGCAAGTGGAAATAAGGACAAAGCAACGGAACAGGTTTCCAAGTATGATATTACCAGCCCACATCCGGAACCAGTGACGCATGCGTATCTGGTGACAGCGCAAGTAATCAAACCTGCATTGTGTGTATTGAAAAAATGCATATCATTCACATGGATGGGCGTTTGAGTGCTTATTTTTTATGAACAAGTTAGTAGATCCTTTGTGTACCCTCAAACGCAATAATATCTAGTTATCACCCTTGAAAAATGCGCAATAAGTATCCTTCATAATAATTTGTTTTTAATTAAATCTCAGAAGCTTTTACAATTTTAAAGTCAAAACTACAATAAAATTATAAGGATAGCCATAATCATATATGCTCGTAAACATAGTTCACATCAATTAAGTCTATTTTAATATTTAAGCTCAATATTTACCTGTATGTAAATTTTATAAAATACATTAAAATCTATTCGGCACGACAAAACGAAAAGGTCGCCGTCTCGTCTGAACGTTATAAGGAAAATATTTCCACATATGTATACCGCGATTGGCACGATTATTTATGACATACGTAATCAAAGTATCAAAAACAGAAGGATAGAGACATTAAGCCTAATAAAGCAGATCGAAAGCAAGCCTCGTAGTTCCCACGCCCACAAAACCATCTGTGGTTTTTTGTTACACTGCTCTATAGCCAGCAGCCATCCCTGATTGACCACAATAATGATAGGGATCAAACAACTATTTTTATATTAAATCTCAACTTCGCCCACAAGGGCGTGGTGCGACGTGAAAGCAGCTAAAATATTTCAAATGATGTCATAAGTAGGTACGTGTTATATAACATTCGGTACGTTGACTCAAATATGAGGACCGTAAGCTCATCGTTTGCTAAGTAAATATATCAATCCGTAATGAAATTACTCTGTATGACAATATTTGAACAATAGAATCAATATTTAAAAGATACGCGTAATTAATTTCACAACTCGTTAAAAATAAGAAAGTTTTCAGCGTCAAATTTCAACACAAAAACATCGCCTGTTGATAATTTACGCTGCTTTTTCTTCAATGGATTGCTAATGGACTATTGTACGCATAAAAACAGAGGGCAATAAAAATATTAGCACCAGCGCTGAATGAAAGAGCATTTTGCATTCCCACTGTCATTATAAAGTTATTCCAAAAGTCGGTCACTTCACAGTGCCTTTGCGCGATGGAAAAACTCAGTCGTCGCGTATGAAACATCACAACATCACATAGTGTCAGGGAAAGTTGATATATAATGTGCGCACGTTTCAAATATATTATTGCATTCCAACGTGATCCAATACTAATACAACATATCAAAGCTAACATATTCATAGATATTTGTAAACAATGCAACAACAAAGCCTATTGAAACATTCTATAAATTAATATGTCGTGTTATCATTCGAAAATAATAATAAATCTTTCCACAGACTTTCTCTGCTTTAATGGTCGAAACACCTTTGTAGTCGCCTGCATCGTTTATGTGTGCAAATAAAAGAGATGAAATTAAAGATACAATTAAATTTCCTAAACAAATTAATAATACGACTCGACTTTATCTGTTCCTATGTACCGGTTCGCAACTGCTGGAGCAATTTCGACGGGACTTTCATTACCTGATTTTACGAATTTAGGGAGTCTTACAACTTTGTATATGAAAATATTTTTCATAACAGAGACGTCAGCAAATAAAACTCATTGTGCGCTTTCTCATCAAAACGTTTTAATTTTTAATCCTTTATATTGTAGTATTGTCTATTGTAATGTAATATCTGTGGTATTGTACACATCTTCATAAAAATGAAACTATTCAAAAACCTACGAACTCTCATTCACTCGAATCAAAATATAAATACAAAAATAAATAACCTCTAAAACCGAGTAAACCAATCGTGCATTACAAAACCATATAACAGTTATTGTTTGACAACTTCTGTGAAGGTTGATTGCAAAAACCGAAGGAAAAAAAAATAATGGCTACAGCCTTAAGTTTCGTAAGTCACGTCTAATTGTAACACTGATCTTATCTCACATTTCGATCGTTATAGTAAATATAATTTCGCTTTTTGTAATCTGCGCATTTATTTTTGTGTTACTGGACTTTTGAGAATACTTTTGAAAAAATTAAATAAATTAAAAACGGATGTAAAAAATGTTCAGATAATTTTAATTGGGTACAAGACTTATTCTTAGAAACAATATTGTATAGACGTATAGACGGTGTTCCGGGTATACATATAAAATTAGAAAGAGAAGTGGAGTAGTAAATTAGACCTTGTTTTGGCCAATCAAAAAGGCGATAATGTATCCCATTTAATGAACACTATAACAACTTTAAACATACTGCTATAATGGGATTAAGCTGTAGTCGTTATCAGATCGATTACTCGGCCTGACGCCTATCTTGAGCGTTTGTAGTCTATTTTTAAACCATCCGTTCCTTACGTTACAAAAAATTTATAAGAATTCTAAGAATTTTGTCATGGTGACATCTCAATTAAAAAGTATGTATGTATGCGGAATTCTGATCACGATAAAATGACACATACTGGGACAATATTGTGTCATCCTCAAAGGTGAGCAGCCCAATACAACAATTGCATTTCAAAACTATTCGTGACAGTGTTAAATATCTGAAAAATCTATACAACAGACTTACAACTGTATCAACAATTCGAGGCACACGGAATACAGATAAAATATAGTTTATACGTTAATATACTCTAAGTTCCAAATATAAAAGCAATAGGCCTGTGAACTATCCCTAAAACGTGTTGGTTTTGTGTCGTTTAACAAACAATGGTCGATGGTCGTGGACCGTGCCGGTGTAGGGGAACGGGGATAGAGACACGCTTGGCTGTATTCAAAGAAGCCGCATCGCGGTCAAAATGTTCACGGGTTTGTTACCTGGAGTGTAACAAGATTTTTGTTTTATATTTTATTACGTTACACACGAATATGAGCGGTTGATTATGAATTGAAATATGATAAAAAGCTGAGGCAGGATTCTCGTGAATGCAATTGTAGAATGCAATTGTTGATATCAAATAAACTAAGTTCGCAATATCATGTTCACATCCTTTAATAATCATCGCTTCACTTATATAAAAAATTGCTTTGTAAAAAGTTAAAGAGCGGTGATATAACTAATAGACCATTTGAACGTAATCTTTAACAACTGAATCTACGCAAGCTGCAGACAAGTATGGGAAATCGTGATATAATGTATCTTATACAACAATAAAGATCAGAAACTACGAAACAGCGAAATAATTTCCGCATTACGTGTCGGCGTCGATAGGCAAATAGCTCAGAAGAAACCGAAGGTATTTGCAGCTAAAATATCTCGCTTTTCTCTAAATGTACATCTCGGTGTTCCGTTTTAAGAAATAACTAATAAACCTACTTTTGAGAACGCAGATATCACACTAAACACACTATCACACTAATATTATAAATGTGAAAGTTTGTTTGTTTGGATGTTTGTCCGTCAAGCACGATGAAAGTACTTAACGGATTTTGATAAAATTGGTATACACACAGGGTATGAGCTGACTTGGGTGATAGGATACTTTTTATCCCGATCAAATGCTCCCATGGGATAAAACAGTAATATTGATATCTGGGCGGAGCCGGGATGACCGTGTAGTGTAAAATATTTTTTTTGTCAAAATTAGTAAGTTATAAAACATGTCTACGTAATGAACTAGATTTAGATGAAGAAATTATATTTTTACATCAAATAACACAGTAACAATACAACAAAGAATCACAATCTGGTCATATATCGGACAGAGCATTACCATTTCATAGGGCAATGCTAACAGTTCGTGGCGATCACTCACTATTATCGTATGCAGATCTATTTGTAAATATATTAGTATTAATTTAATAATTTGGTTCTTATAGATAAAGCTACGAAGAACGTATAATGTAGTAATGTGCATACAGTATGCAGCTAAGTGCATCTCGCATCCTTAAATGCTACACAAAAACATGAATCATAAATACATTGAAACAGTAATATCCTCTAATAACATATTCTTAAGCTCATAATCTAATTCGACGTTCCCAAATCGCCTACGGTTAGAAGCAACTTCATATTGAATCGCCGATCTTAATAAGTTCACAACAGCGATGCACCGAGAAGGCGGTCGCTTCAGATGTATCGCCTAAATCAATTTTATCTGATCTTACACCTCCATTCAATGCATTTAATTTATTTCTTTTCTAAAAGGGCATCCCGAGGCAGTGTTTCATTCCAATGAGCTGTGAAATTGACAACGATGCTCGCCTTAATTCATTCCTTCTCACTTCATTGAATTCGATGTTACAAGAAATGTTGATAAAATTGTCATCTAAATTACGATATTAACAACATTGTTTTATCATACATAGATATATTATAAACAATAAAGCAAATACCATAATTTATAACAAAAACACTTGTCTTATTCATTTGTTGAAATAATAATCTCCAAATATCAAATGTATGCGAGTACCTTTATTTCTCGCACTTCAGTATTCTCAGGACATACCTAAGATTTAGTATCTAATCACATGGAATGTAAAGAAAACGGTACGCTCATATAAGAAATATCTAGTTCCTTGTCAGATTATCAAAGGTCTATAAAAATAACAAAATCAATCACAGTCATTCTATTCTTTCAAAATTTCTCATTTATAAAGCATTTCAATGCTATACTAAAAATTCAAAATCAATCACATCCTATTCTCATAACATCGATTGATACAAGCAATCGCGAGTAAAATATTACAAGAGTATAATAAGTTTTTCCTAACATCTGGTCTTTTAATTGCATAAATAAAAATCTCGTAAACTTGATTAGTTCCACGTCTAGTGACCCGGTAAAGATCCAGCATATTTAAATTTCCGGTTTATCAACGTATTATATTATGGTGATTGTATAATTTACGAGTATGCCAAATTAATTTTCGCTTAAAGACGAGCCCAACCTACACTATTCGAAATCGTATGTATATGAAGCACACCTGTTAATGTTGCAAAATTTGCCTTGAATTATGTAAAAATTATGACTTCATAACATGTAAAACTCATCTCATATTTATGTTATATCTATGCATAATGTTAATGTATGCAGTTGTTGCAAAATAAAGTTATTAACTGAATGACTAATGCAAAGCTCTATCTAACTTGTTTTTTTAGCATTTTATGCTACTTTATGTATTATGTATTATTTAGCATTTTATGCTAATTTATAATAAATGTGAATGAAATTGATTCATCCTATGCAACGACTGCTGGTTTTATGGATTATAATTTAACCACGCTAATTAAAACATCTTATAAATGAAAGAATCTACCTTATAATAATATATCAAATGGTCTGATAAATGGAAAATAAATTTAAATACAGAGAGTAGTTTCTACATTATTTCCTATTAAAAAAAAAATACATTTGATAACCCGTCAGGTAAACTACTGAAACATACATTAATGTTATATGAAAACAAAAACCTCATAGTGCGATAAAAATTAAATTCAATTTATTTCACATGCACGAACACAAAAAAGCATGTAATATACCTACTTGATATTTATAAGCGATAGCTGTATTGTAATAATAATTACCTAATTAAGTTCTACAGCAATTTCGCTACAATATACTTCATTTTAATAATCATATTAGTTACAGCGCTTGCAACAGACCCTTGCTATAATTTGACCTATTTTCAAGACATTTCAGTCTGCAAATGTCAGAGTATCATAAAGTCATGATTTTCTTATTATTTTCTTTTGTAGCACTACTAATTTATATAAATAATCACTTAGGTACTTATATAATATACCATTAAAAACATATGCAGGTATACAATCTCAACGGTAACGTGAATCAATAAACAAACGCGTTTATATTTAAATGTTATGCCTACATAAAAATCTACCTTGTTACCTATTCCTAAAGTTTGCATTTAGCACAGGTCTGCCAACTAACGCCAGTAACAATCTAAAGCCCATTACACTTTTATCTCCAGGTATTTCATTCAACCATCGTCTCATATAATTAACAATAAATGCGCAAGCAGTCCTGTATAAAGACAGCATAAAAATAATCAAGATTACGCTAGCGTAAAATCACCGACATTAATGATACAGATGCTGCTTCTAAATCCAATTAAAGCAAAGTTAACTAGGCTTCATAGAACCCTCTGCTCCTTGTACGGGTGAGCGGTAATTGGAGTCCTAATTAAGGCATTCGATGTGAAAACGAAGAGTAAAACAATAAGTACGAACGCCTTGCACAGAAACGCATGAAAGTAAAGAATTCTCACACGTATACACTTGATAGGCTGACAGATGAGATACGTATCTTAGCTTAGAAAATAGATTGCAAATACAACGTGTGATAGATGAGGTTTTACCGTACACACACCTCATATGCGATGGTAATGCGATAGTATCTCGTAATTGACTCCACTTGACAGTCATATTTCGTTATATTTGCAAATTGTTAATACTGCTTGCAAAACACATCAATCATGAAGAAAATTATGGTAACGTTGTCGTAATTAGTTCTTGAATATTCTGGAAGCAATATTAATAATATTGTTTAATAATTAAAGATTGTATTCGAATCGTATAATAATTTATCTATAAAAATAAATTGTCCCTTTCCGTCGAAATATCCGTCCAAAATAAAACTTTATTGCGATACCTGCACAAGGTTGCTTATATTTAGATTGCTACATTAAAAAAAATAACAATAAATAGAACAACAAGACTCAGATCAAAGCAAAATACATAATATCTTTTTCTAATTGTCTGTGTGTAATAATTGCTGATACCGGATATTTTCACCGGATTGTCTTTTAATTTAGTGAAGGCACATATTAAAAAAAAAAAGGCTGGGGAAAATTAGGTTTCGCAAAAAAAAAGAACTTCGTTCACTATGTCGGCATCCGCTCATTTAAATACATAAATTCTACCAATCCACCATTTAAATGAAACCTTTGCAAATAGATCCACATTTCACAAATTCCCTTTCAAATATTCCTTCAAACTCGTTAAAATTTAAAAGGTGATGAGTAAGGCCGACATACCCACGAACTAGTAAATTGGCGTGCCATCGTGGCTCGTATTGAAACACCGAGACAGGTTGACGTACCAATCAAAGATCGGGAGATGGAGACATGCATATTGCATGAGTGTAAAAGAGATGGGGAATAGTTGAAATCCCAGTAATCATCGTCCATCACGCTAGACGGACCGGTTATCGAAATGTACCCGGTGTGACCAATTATATTTCTTGCATTGACATATTTCATTCGTGTACTGTTTATATGTCTGCTGTTATTTTAAAAACAACAGCAGTGAAACATTACATTTTTATATTATTTTACTTATTTATACGATTCCCTATTAATGTAGCAAATGGGTCATTTTTTGATCTTAAATTTTACGCTTTAGTAGTTTAAGCCACCTAATGGTATTCATATTTTTTATCGAGTTTTTAGGACAAATATCTTCGATCAAATCAAGCCCTTCAGAATTTGAAGAGTAATTAAATTAAATTAAACTTTATTTTTACAGTAAACATGATTATACATTATTATTATCTTAATATAGAAGAAAGCAATGGTGTTTTTTATTACATTAAAAATATCAGATCAGTTCACATTATGAACTACAGACCTACACTAAGATAGCTTGTATCGTAGGCCTGCAACCCTTCCCGATATCAAATTAATAATAAATTGAACTGAAATAATCTTCAGATATAGCTATGTTTTATGTAATCCTAATGCACTAGCAACTAATCAAGTCTAAGTACCGACAAAATACATTAAGGTATTATAATAAGGTTCGGATCTATAGCTATTTTAACTATTAGACTCATAAACCGTTACTGCCTCCACAATCGTAAAATTAAGCCCTATAAAATGTAAATTGTCCCACGGCTCATAGGTAGGTTTCTATTCAAGTCGAATTAATGTAAACAACCTATAAATTCCTGCTAATTTAATTGTTTTATAGCAGTTACAATACAGTTATATAGAATCTTTTCAATTAATTTCTTCTCAATTTTATGACTGATCAAAGGAGATTTAATTAAAATTGACACATATTTTCACTTTCAACAAGGCGTTTTATATATATTATACATTTAAACTCTGCAAACAACTATATTTACATTTTCTTTTCGATTTCTACATCGATACAAAAGCTTTTCCGTGAAAGAGCAACAAACATGCATGTGTTTTATTAATATTTCTTCTGTTAGTAATATTGGAAATATTGAAAATACGGTCGGCACTTAAATCAAAATAGTATGAAATATGATCATTCAAAATCACCTCCAAAAAGGAGTCTAGCTGACTGAATAATCTTTTAAGCTCATCATCATCATCAGCCCATATATGTTCCCACTGCTGGGGCACA
>NC_052104.1:3107278-3153510 GCF_012273895.1 Zerene cesonia
TTTTCTTTTAAGCTCATACCAGTACATAATTCCTCATATATAAACAAAACGATTGTCTTTCAATTCCACTACAATACACCACGTTGTTTTGAATTCAAATCATTTGTCAAACATCTAAAGCAATTTGACAGTTGAATTAGATCACGAAGCAAGGACAAAAGAGTCACGAGAGTTACCTACGCCAAACCCGTATGACTTCACCTCTATCTTGGTACACAGCTGTTTTATAAAAGCCTTCATTATAACGGCGATAAACGCTAAAGACATCATTACAATTCGACAATAAAATAAACTGATATGTTCGAAAGTGCCTTTGAAAGCTATCAAGATGGATAGATATCATATCGATAGAAACAAAAAAATAATCTCACAATGACATATATATAAAATCGGTTCAAAATAGAATTGGGCCAGTTCGCACCGGGGAATGTACCACCACATAAGACCGCGTGAAATAGTAGTATGCGAATGAGAATGTCTTTCGGGCAATGAGTGGGAGTGCTGGAGGCCGGTTTCCTTTTTCCTACCCTTCCAAGTCCATTCCATTATTCTCCTCGTCAATTTATTCCTTAAAAGTATTGCAATGCATTTGACGAGGCCCCACCACTGCAAATGTTTATCTCTCACTATCAAGCTAACTCGGTTGCCCGCTATGTCATAAAAAATAATTAAAATATAAAGAAGGATGTGGATCACAGTCAACTAGTACTCAATTCGGTTACTGCCTTGTTCCTCTCTTTAGGGATATAAATGAAGATGTAAAACTTTTCACTGAATACAATCAATTAGTTGGGATTAAAGAGGCCGTTATAAAATGTCACATGCAACAGCAATGCACTGCACGCACGTCCTCGCTCCGGGCTAAGGATATCAACTATCGCATTCGACTTTATATAAGGTCATCCATTTTATAAGTATTATTCTAAATATTTGTATTGTTTGCAGAGTTTAAAGGTTACAATCAAATAACTGAACTTTAACGTGTAATGTTAGAATGTTATGCGCGTTGTTACGCAATTAATTTGATATTCGTGTAATAGATTTGATGCTTGAATCGTCTTTTGGGTTCAAATTTAAATTATCCAATGTCCATTTACGTAACTTCGCGTATACATAATGGATATATGGGCAGATTTATTTTAATCAAAAATAGATGTAAATCGTATTTATGTGGTTATGACTGAACATGAACACGTTATGGTGAGAACTACTAAAAATCAGTACTAATGTTTATAAATTAATTTTATATATGCAAAGGTACCTAAGTATGATGGTCAATCTTATTCACGCCTGAGCTACATTACCGATGTCCATGAGTTTTGGTACACATATACTTTCAGACCCGAGAAGTGACAGAGAATAGTTTTTACCTCGCAAATACCACGGATACGAGAACAATGCGGGCAAAATCCTTTGACCGTTTTAATTTTTCCTTGATGCGTGATAGAAGCCGCGAGCGAAAGTATAGTGTTAAATAAGTAACAGAAATATACTTATATGAAATAAGCATATCATCCATAACTTTCTTGGACATGTGACTTGACTATAAAAGTATCTAACTTTTCCTGTAATATCATATTGGAAAGTATAGATTTCAACGAAAGCTTGAATAAATAAATGATTGTAAGTCTGCTGTATGTAAATTTTTTGCGCGTGTCATGTTTAATTTGTCATATTATATACCTACATTATAATAATTCAATACTCTACAAGATCACTTGAGTAATTTTAAAGATTACACACATAGGGACAGACGGAAAGCGACTTTGCTTTATACTATGTAAACCTTGTACTTTTTATACAGAAACGCGAGTCGGGGTGAGTGGTTAGTACTTCAATAGACTGCTAAGACAATCAACACAGTTTTAATTCAAATAACGGTGTAAATGGTATGATATACAAACGAACACTTCATTACTGGACCGAGTCACGAATAGACACATGCAACCTGCAATTCATTGCAATCTCAATGAATGATTCAAAACTAAGTACAGTTTGCATTAATAATAGTCCTGTCTAATGGACATTTGTGAACTAGAAAAGATAGCCGTTAACGAGTTGTAACCGGTATTTATCTGAAAAGCTTTCTACCCCGTGATGGTTTTTGAACATGATAAAACAATCTTGAGTAATGTCTTGATAGACGTGCAGTATATCTGTAACATTTGCATACACTATCTACATCCATTTTTCTGAATACGTAACAGCAAATTGTATATTTATGAGCTCAATTTTGTGATAGTAGAAATGTGTATGGGCGTAATCCTAGGAAAAGAACTAAATAAGGCCTCATAAATATTTGTATATCTCACAGCTATCGCCTATAACAAGATGTAGCAGTTCGTTTATTATATATTATCTATATATATATAACCTAGATAGGTAATGATTATCTTTCTAATGTAACACGGTCAGTTGAAGCAATGGGAAGAAACCAGCAGACCACGTGCCAAAAAAAGTTCAATGACATGTGACATATGGCACCCGACACCCCACACGATATACGAAGAGGACTATAGTCTACATCCTTACAGAGGACTTGTGTCCCTGAAACGGGACATAAATAGACTGATGATTAGATAGAGTTAGTACTAGCCATATACTCACAGTTAACTTCTTACTGCCTATAAAAAAAATGTTACAATAATAAAATCGAAGTTGTATGTCTTGCTCACCCTGCATTTATTATGTAGTGTGCTGTTCAACTTAAACTATTCGCTAATGTAACTATTATAGAGTAAGCGCAAGAATCCGATAGCTAAAGTCGTGAGTGTTAAAATTCATAAGCTTATTATTATTCCGCTGAATTAATTTTGGATTTGTAAAACTATCAGATGCTCTTCAGGCATATGTATTAGGAATAGATACCTTATATTAAATGCTTGGCTAACTTGTATGTAGACATTTGTAGGTCTGCTTTTCAATTTAGTAAATTTTTTTAGAAGCAATTATAAATTCCTAATTTCAGAAATTTATAATTAACTTAAAGTATTTAATCGCCTTGCTTTTATAAACATAACATTGACATTAAGAAAACAGGTAGATTGTATCTTCGAATAATAATTAATAAACATTAATATATGAAAATTTAAATGTTCCAAAGGTCATTTGGAGACGACATCTAATAAAAATACGGCTAAAGAAATATCTAATCCCACATTAATCTGATCAGACATACGAACAAAATCGATGGGTGTTCTTATATTATTATTTTTGTAAGCCTGTTGGTTTGTTTATTTTTAAAGACATACCTGTTTCGAATTCGGTCAGCTGTCGTTGCGCATCTGCTGTTGTTATATGGCTTGACTTTAGGGTTGCCACTTTTTACCGAAAATTTAAAATAAGAAATATAACACGTATTCATATAAAATAGCTAGAGCTAATAGTTACGGCTCTTGTATCATAGGAATCGTCGTTCTTGTATTTTTATAACAATTAACTTTCACATCCCAATTACACTTATGTCTATGGTTACGAAACCTCGCAATACTATAGGTAATATGTGATAGTTATTGGAAGCATATTAATTTTTACCTATAGAGTATGAATGTATACGAATAGAAATTATTTTAGTTTAAGTAGTTTGGTTCAACATACTAAAACTTAGACCTTTTATCCGTAAGACTTATTAAAAAGAGATGTTAAGTCCTCTGTTAAAGAGCTTAAATAGGCTATGTCATAAACAAAAGACATCAATGAAAAGTAACTTTGTTATTAAGACGAAAGACATTCAAAATTCTTTTAAAACATTGTCAGAACAAAAACGTTGAAAAAATTAGGTAATGATCAAACGGACAAGTAAAAAGAAATGTAGTCCAAAAATACCTTATCAAATGCACCTTTATTTGTATCGAATAAGAGCCATAATTGTACGTGCAGTCGTGATATTAAGCTAATTCACCAATTTGTCATCCACAGCAGTTCGTGCCCAAACCACAGAGCATATAAGATCGATGTGACGCAAACAAGTTTCTATGCAGTCGTTGAATTGTCCTTCAACTAAATGCAGTTGGGCACGGCCTTTGAATTCCTCAAGTAAGATAATGAGATACAAAATCCCACGATTTTAGCCAAATGATAAGTCAGCGTTGCATGCTATTTGACAATAGAGAATGGACAGATTAAGTCAAGGAAATGAGAAATATAAAAATGATACCTTAAAACGAAGGGTCAAAGTTCTTGGTGTTACTTCACTTTTACTGTTATTAAATTGTGTGATAAGTAGATTCCAAAACAGTTCCTGTCTCCGGACAAAACGGAAAATTAAAGTATTTGGTGTGACGATAAAAACAGATGATAAAAAAAACATAGTAACTTAAAATGGTGACGCAGTTTTTTCTTCAATCAATATGGATATTAAGATAAGGACCTTTTAGTTTTTCTATATAATATAGTTCAAAACCTTTTTAAATATAAAAAGTTACATCTATATTAAAAAAGGTTCTGAATTAAGTTATGTAAAAAACGTTCACGTTCGAATACATTTTTTTTATTATGTTTTATCAAGTTGTTGGGTCCATGATTAAAAAACGAAAACTACTGGTGCGGCATTACAGATTATTTTATTTTTACATTTATTTTTACATTTTCATTACAAATTATCCATATTAAAAAAAGCTCACAAATAACTTTTTGATAAAGATCAAATTGTTTTTGGAAGCTTCATTTTTAATAAGTTCAAAAATACCGTCTATAAGGTAGATAGTATATTCAGATTAGTAAGATGTGTATATAACAAACGAACAAAAACGATTTTAACGCAAACATATTTCATATTAGGTATGATAAGAAGTTATTCCGGAACTATATCTATATGCATAAAATAAAGTCGAGTTAGTTACAATTCTTAAATTAAGAACGGCTGAACGAACTTAAATGATTTTTGGTACGATGGATTTGTCTCAGTTTGGTTTAAGTAATAATTGCTAAAAGACGCATGCCTGCCTCCCCAAGTGGAGAGGGGCGATCTAATAATGAAATATATATTCAAATAAAAATCCACTACATTACAGTACAACCAAGTTCAGGAAAATAGACTCATTTCATCACTATTACAATACAAATAGACCGTGCTAACGATCCGCTATAAAATCAACATTATGTATTCAACAATCCGCACCGAATTAATAAATACAACATCGAATTTATAATCACGCATATTGTTCAAAACATTTGCATGGCTAACGTGTTTAATGTGGAGCAAGGGTATATGAATTGTTCAAAAACGATGACCGGGTATAAATTGACAACATTAAGTGTAATTAATCGGATGGTATCGCTATGTATTTATCTATTAGGTATCGTATTCGTATATCTCTTGACTAATATTTGGGAAAATTTACCAAAACTGGCAACCACGATTTCATCATTAGTATTAAGAGGTGTTTCATACCACGCTTAAATTTTTATTAGAATTTTAAGTAAATTAATTTAGAACATTTGTCATATTTATGAAAAATAATTCATTATAAATAATACCAAAAATAAACTTGAAACTTTGGCTTGCTCCAACGTTCCAAGTATATTGTGTATTAATGTTTGATAGACAGACGTCTACTACCAGACAATCGGACAAAAAGGATCGGACATTTCGTAGTTACTAAATACAAATAAAAACTATTTGTCATGTCCTAAAAATACCAATACTATTGTCTTTTAGCGTTAAAATATCTTCAAACTCAACAATCGATCTCTCATTCTCAACTCGCTCGCAGAATAACATAAAGCTCGCAGAATCAGCATTGTCTATACATGATATGTGTGCTACTAAGACGCATCTCCATAAAAGGTATCCATTGAACATCTTATTTTAGGCCTATAACGGTTCTACTAAAAATGGAAGTAACTAAATGGATTTCGTGCTTTGTACCTTGAACCGACACATATTTTATTGAAAGTTATACGCCAACTCGGTGAAGACATAAATCAGCTAGATTATAGCACTGCCAGTCAGAACTTGTATGGAATTTAATTATTTGCCAATATCGTTGGTAGCGAATCGAGGCGATTATAACCTTTTGCTCAGTATTTTAATCATATTCAGGTATATATAAAATTAGTCAATGACGCGAGGTTGAATTTTCTTAATTTTTATATAAATTTAGTATCAAATGTATATTTCTATAAAATATTTTATACTCCTTATAGTTATATAGTCTTGTATATATAAAATGCCGGATTTATATTTAATATACTTAGTTATATGTTTACAGTACACACTATACAGCTTGTAACTGTCATAATTATTAATAAACATGGGAAAATCATTAATTAGTAGAAAATGAACATAACTAATACTCCTATTGATTACTAATTAACATAATTATACATATTATCAACACGCATACAGCGATGAGATTTATCATTTATATTACTATAGTAATGACAGATTTTACTTTTTAAATAAACATTTTTATAGGAATTGATTTCTTTAGCAGTTTACGATTCTATATTATAAATTAACATTTTCTTAACTTTGATATCGCGCTTCTCTTCGTTGGTCAAGTATATTACATCCTACTTTAATTACCTAGCAACTCAATGAAGTCTTGAAAGTTGTAACCTACATCCGAGAGGCGTATTGATTTCAACTTTATAAGAGCGTTAAGAATAACCGATATTACTAACTGCTACGCGCGAATTGTCTCTCATGTACTTAGGTACACGTTGTTTACCAAATAGGAAAAAATTTTAACGTTATCCGATTATGATTAACAATGTCAAGATTCAAGCTAAAAATACCGTACAAAATTGATTAAACCGCACTCATCGCAACATTAACTCACAGTATACACAAAATATCAAGTGTCAAAGCGTTTAACAACAAAAAAATTAGACACGGTCAAAACAAAGACGACCCATTATTTTTTGTTGGCAAAATAACGGAACCAATTAAATGTTATTTTACACCTACGCATGCTTTTTATTTGAATTCTTCAGTTTGATGGCGAACATAATTACGAAAAGTTTAGTTAAAATCTTTTGAATTCTTGGTCTTCAATATCATTTGACACCAGCAACCTTCCTCGTTTCCATCCGTATAAATTGAGAACTAATGAGAAAACTGAATAGTAACAGTAAATGAACGGTAAAATAATAAAAAAATAATTAATTAGCTTTTGGATTTATCCGTAACCAATATATGACAATTGAAATGAAAGACTGACTTGAGTTGACTCAAGGTTATAAGTGAATTAAAATTCATTATAAATGATTATTGTTATTGAACATGAACTTTGTAGAATTTAAACCATTCTTTATCAGCAATAAAATACACTTACTGAGAATGTTAAGGTCAGTATCACCCAATCACCTGTAATATTCAATTTCCTCATCTCTGAATCTTGTGTAAATACTGAAATAATATTTAAAATATTTAGCTAGCAAAAACTTTCAAGAATATTTTATGTCAGAAATTTTCTAAACTTCTAATTTTTTAGGCCTTTCACAGGGGTAAAAGGGGAACATACGATTTTATGTGCACGTATTATTATTGAATTTATTCGTATCTAATTTGTAAGTGGTACTCCTTCTATTTATTAGCATTTTTCACTATTAAGCGTTAAATTTGATTGCAGGGTATTTACTTAAAGTTTAATTTGTTCCAAAATAATAATTATAATAGATAACAAAAAGATTACATATATAAGATAACAAACATATTTGAATTAAGGTTACCTTCCACTCGGATATCCTACTTCCTACTATCCTATCCTACTAATCCTACTTCCTACTAATGTTATAAATGCGAAAGTTTGTAAGGATGTTGCTCTTTCACGCAAAAACTACTGAACCGATTGAAATTTGGTATTTAGACAGATGGACAAATGGAATAACATACAGGCAACTTTTTATCCCGATATTCCTACGGTATACGGACTTAAGCGTTTGAAACCGCGGGGCGCCGCTAGTATCTAATATTCGCGTCAAACTAACAACAGCTAATGATATTATAAAAAACTAGCTGCACCCGGCAAACGCTGTTCTGCCTTACTCTGATCATTTAGAGATATGAAAAATAGATTTTAGCCGATTCTCAAACATACCCGATATGCACAAAAAATTTCATAAGAATCGGTCAAGCCGTTTCGGAGGAGTATGGCAACGAAAGCTGTGATTAAAGTGCGCCAATAAGAGATTCGTTCAATCTAATGTCACCATAAAAATCCAAAGCATTCGTCTGGAACGATTCCTTGTGACATCACAATTAACAGTTATTTGGTCTAATCGTCACCACTTGAGGGTTTAAATTGAAAATCATTCAAACTATCGCAACGATTGATAATTAATTACGCTTCGGCAACGTTAACGAGCGGCTTCCGTTCTTTAATCATTACACGGTTCTCACCTGATAATTTAAAGCTGAGAAAAATGTCTAGTAGTGTAGTACAGATGGGACTTTTACTTCGCGCAACACGCAAAAGAATTAAAAACTGCTTAGCTAAATGCTTCTTAGTGTAAAAATATATAATTTCAAAATTAAATATTTTGAAATAGTAGAACCGTTATCTTTGTAAATTATAAGAACCTACTAATGTAGGTAACGGAAAGAAAAATTGTGATGTAGTTTTGAAGTAGGTAGTCTACTTCATCATCAGAAAAATACTCGTAAAGTGGCACAATTTTACAATTATCTTTCAATTATTCTCGGAAGCTACTTACATTATTTGCAAATTACGAGATGTGATATGATGTAATCTCGTTTTTATATTGGTTATCACCTAGGACGAGAAAGGGCAACAGACCACAAAAACAACAATTAATGTAATATCTAGAATGTAAACAACTATTAATCTCGAGAGAATTATGAGAGAATCAATAGAATTTAAATATAATAAAACATGTTTATGTATTTTATGTATTTATTAAGTCCAGGCTCGTGTGCCGGTTGAATAAATAAATGGTTCGTAAAGGCAAGGATATATGCCAAAGCTAGTTTAGACTATTTTTAAGTAATACTATGATCATCTTATTATTTAATATTATATCCAATGGCAATTTATCCATAATGGCACCGGCTCACTTAGTAGCTTGAGGCTTATTTTATGAAATAACTCTCTGGGTAAGTGTTTAATATAAAATTACAATCAATTTTAATAATGATAGGGCACCATTTTGTTTTAAAAGATTTTATCGTAATATAATTATGCATAATATTAAGATAAAATCATTTTACTTAGATGTTTTACATGTTTTTTACTTATCAAATTGGTTTGATATAATCTTAACTCTGTTCACTTTAAACGAAATAATAGTTTATGTAGTAATGACTATAATCGGACTTACAAAAAGATGCAAAACAACGCGTTGATAAGCAAAAGCATGTCGAACTTTTGACAAATCGCAAAATCAACAAATAAATGAATAGAAATATGAATTGTAAGCTTTGACTGAACTATTTAAGTGTCCTTGGTATGGTAGGTTGGGTATTGTAAACGTTAAAAACTTACATTTAACAAAATAGGGCTTATTGTCCACCTGCTTAGGGTACGGAGGCTGTATCGGCGCCTACTGGAATGTGACACCTGTGTCCACAATAACAGATCCAACACAACAATCCACACAAGTTTAAGAGATAACTTTGATTCTTTCACACAAAAATCTTAAACGAAAGCCGAAAACTTTGTTAAAAGAGCAAAAGTCGTAAAAAGTTCCCGCACAAAATGCTTCTATCGCGCACTACCACATTCATAAACGACTAAACTCGTACTGAAGTGACGTCACATTATCTAGAGAGGGGACTGGCCTGAGGTGAGACAGCAAATGAACGGAACACCGTACAATCAGCGCCCCCACAGTCCACACACCTGCTAACTATACGATGCAAGCTTGCTACGATTGCAAGTTGCAGTGTTTTGCAGTGTTTTGAAGTCAGCTTGCGCAATTCCAATAAAATATAAATCGCAGTAGGAAGAAATGTTTGCAAATTATGTTCTTTTGTCACGTTCCGCCAAACGCAATAACAGATGTTTAAATTGTAGACTGTTATTGCTCATTATTGTGTCAAAATTAGCTTTGAGTTATAATTCGATACTAAACTTACATAACCAGCAGTGCTTTGCGTTCATTTGTTTTATGTGAAATATTAAATTTATCCGAAATGCTTGCCTGATAAGTCTTTGTCTATTTTTCTATCATAAACTTATTTTGCAGAAAAAGGTACTAGCCTAATTGCTTCAGTAAAGTGTTACCAGTAACTGGTATCTACCACTTTTAGGATAGCGTGTTGGGATCAGATCAGGATCAGAAGACGATTTTTACTAATTATCAAACTTACAACCTGCAAGCTATTTCTGAAGCTTTAACCTAAAAAATATACTTTTTGAAACGTCAAATGTGAACTTAATTTTCAAGATGTATTATAGTAACAAAAAAAAACAGAGCAGTAGACAATAGCTCAGATAACTAGTTAATTAATAGTAGAAAAACCTAACGAAAGTTAATTAATGGTAGACGCACCTTCGAAAATATTCGGGATTCTTTTATAATATAGTTTATGTTAATTGTTTACATACCGATTTCACTACAAGTTAATGGTTAAGACTGTCCTCTACCTACTTACACAATAGCTAATTTTAAAAAGGCGTCATAGGTGCTTTCTGATGAATAAAATTTATCCATATCACTATGTTGAAAACAAAGGCATGAACAAAACTATTTTGTACATTTTCTTTTAGTGTGGAATTGTAAGTTGATTCAATATTTAGACTACGGAAATTTTAACATTCAAATCACAATCTTTTTCATAATTTCACTCACAGGGAATGGATTTCAGAGGTTGTCATAACAACGCGCTGCTTGTACGCTGTACCTAAGGATAGCTAAGTTTAAGGAGGTTTAAATATGCTGTGCATAGCAAAATTTATAGTTTTGCTACGAGTACAACTTGTGATGTCTAGTATCAATACAATTCCTCCCAAAAGGACGGACTCTTTGTTTTGACGTAACACCGAATCGAGTATGAGTATAGGTATAGAAAATAAAATCACAACAAAATTTAATATAATTTATTTATAATACGTGCCTGCGTGAATAAAACATTATTGTGTCATATTGCTTTACTGGTAAGAGGAAAGTTTACCATTCGCTTATAGAAAATATTGAATTCCTACGATTTAAATACAAGTGTATGGCACAGGCTATGGTACAAAATGTACAGGATTAGTCTACCTATTTATAATAACCTAATATCACTTTATTTAATGATATAGCCGATGAAGGTGAGTTAAAATGACGACCAGGAGTAGTAAACACAACCGCAAAGCTGAAATAAATAAGAAAATACATTATTACTCAAAATGGTGGTTTTTAATTGTGAGTGAGTATAGAGAAGGTGAAGCCATTAACAAAGAGAAGAAGAAGAGTAATGAGAAAAAGTTGCCATGAATTTGATTTATGTATATCGATTAGTCTTAAAAATATATGCGAGTGATATAGTAACTCTGTGGTATTATGGCTCCAACGGATAAACCGATTTCAGTATGGTTTTAAGACATCTAAAGTTATAAAAGGGAGTCGCAGTTTTGGAAAGAAACAGTTTACAAATTTGGAGCCCTTATAGGTAATATGTTGATTTGGTTCAATAGCATTTTCAAGATATATCGCAAATAGAGATTTTAAATTTCACGTTCGATTTCTTTACCATGGGGTCAATAATCTTGCTTTATTCGTTTTACAACCAGTTATTTACTATCTAATTCTTAATCAATCATTAACGATAAATACTAACGGAAGAGTGACGATGCGTAATCCGACATCGGTGCTTGATATTCATCGGATGCTTCTAAAAACTGATAGATTGCTTTGAAGCCAGTCCCATCTAATCGATCGTTTGATCGGAATGTCACTTTGAAGAAGTTTCGTTCAGATTCCACGTGAAATTCCTTTTGCTGACCACAGTATCTTCCGTATCTATTGTCTTCAGTCATATAATTCGAAAATTCTACGTAATCGCTTGCTGACACGGCTTCACACCTGAAAATTAAATAAATAGGTGTTATGTAAATGTTATTTATTTGACGGTTTTTACGGTGTTTGAATCTAAAAGTAGTAAAGAAACATATCGTTTTCGTATTAGCAAATGCAATATTAACTTATTGTAACTTGTCAGGGTCATTATTTATACTTTATAGCCATTATATTATAATGATTATGTTCTGTTTGTTTTGATAATTCAATCTTGTGTATGTATTCAATGTCAATGTTATGTGAATTGTTATTTTTCTTAAATCATTAATTGATTCCACCTTTATCGTGTTTGTTTTATAAACAAGAGTGTAATACGCCAACAAGCTCGCCAACGTAAATTGATTGAATGGACACTAATTTGTTTGAACTTATGTTGACGGTTATTCCTACAACGATTCCTGCGATGGAGTATTTCATTTACCCAGATTATTTAATCTCATATTTTTTTAATCACAAGAAAATCTCTTTTTAAAAGACAAATCTTTGCACAGTCAAATATATTCTCTCTATCACTCTTCTATTCGATTTTTATACAAAAACGTTTGTCATTTAAACACTTACAAGAAGTCTTATGAGAGAGGTTTAAAGATTCCTTGAATAATCCTAAAATCTCATCATACTTTTTAATAGGCTCAAAATGTATCCAAAAATAATATTCTAATTTCTACACTCACGGAGATACACCCTCAATGTCAAAGTGCGTGAAATGTAGGTGCACTTTCTCAGTCTGGCCACCGTGGAAGAAATAGGAACACTCCGTGTCCCGCGGGTACGGGCCGGGCGAGTTGGGCGACGCGAATGTACCATTCCGCGCCTCAGTGCTGTTGAACACGAACGCGCATGGGAACTCTTTGAGCTGCCTGCCCGTTGATATGCCGAAGTCTGGAAGCGACATTGTGTGGATATTACCAAAGAGTAGTATGGTACTACGAGTAGATATTACTTATTACAGGTAAAAACACCGGTTCTACTTTTAAAAGCAATATTTTATAGATAGCCTACTCAATGGTAAGAATTGTTTATGGGTTAATAGGTTGGTATATATTGTGGTTTGTTTTGTTTGGATTGATTAAAAAAGCTATATTAAATTTCGATTCTGTATGAAGCAAAGCCTTGGAAATTCAAATATGGTTTCCGGATTTTTTTTCAATAAAAGTGTATGATTCATAGATGTAGGCAGAGACAATGTGTGAAAAGATGACATAAAAAGTTACTGTATTATAAAATTCTTCTCGAATTATAAATTAAAATAGCCGCGGACACTGAACTTGCATTGTAAATGTAAAAAATAAAATGTGCTTTTCATACAGATCTGATAAGCTGACTTTGTATGAAAGAATAGAAAACGCACATCCATTATATATTCTAATAAGAATTACTTACTAACTGCCTTTTATAATATTAGTAGGAAGTAGGATTAAATAATTGAGTAAGATACTTACTTTCAACAAATGAATACGATATCTTGAATCCCCTAGCATGTCTCGACGACTGCGTTCCTCGAAACTCTAACATGAGTTTTGGCCCGTTCGACATAATAGGTTTCGGCAGATCGACACCGCAAAACGTGGCAACATTTTCTAAACGCCCGTCCACACTGATAAAAGCTTGAAGGGAATCAATGTTCGTGCAACTGAAATTTAAATAATATATAAATCTAATACTTGTTAAATTTGAAACTTCCAATTAATGATATCAACTCAATAGATACAGGAATAAATATCAAAAAATAACGACCACTTAACGTTTTCAACTTACTCTAAAGATCCGTCTGTAGGTTTGTATAAAAAGAAGTCTTGAAATATTAGTCTAATTCTCTCTTTTCCTCTCCCAAAGAACTCGTAATGGCAATGTGTATTTGATGGATAAGCGAGGGGATAGTGTGGTGAAGTTAATGTGCCGTGTTTTGAACCATCACTGTTAAATTCTTGGTGGCACGATGAAGCTGAAAAATAAAATAAATGAACATTAATTTACATCGAAAGTGATTACCATCTTCGGTCGATATCGGTTTATTATTTGCTTGTTATTGTTTTTATATTTCTATCTCTTTCAGCTATTTCATCAGAAAAAACAACACAATTTTTTTGATTTTTCAAAATATTGAGGTTGAGGTGATAGTTTAATTTAAAAATCATCTCATTCTAATATGACGCAAGCGCATGACGACGTTCATACGGACAGTTATGATTAATAAAAAAAGTTACTGTAAAAAGAATCTGTGATTCAGTACTAATATTATATGATACAGTAATAGTAAAACTAATATAGTATTATGTTACCTGTGTAATAGACATTAGCAAAATAAAGAAACTGTTTTTTTTTTTAATATATAAAAATTCGTTAATAGATACAAAACCAAATAACTAACTAGTACTTTTTTTTATGATGTATTACATAGATAATTGTTTTTATATTTATTAAGATGCGAAACACTAATTTTGTGATTTTTAAATGGAAATAAGAACGATAGACTTACATTATAAATTAAAACGAAACGTTATTTTAATACGCATGCGTTGTCATTTGCAATATCGATTGTGGTCTCTCACTAAGCCGGCAGTACAGTGCCTACACTCAACATTGAGTTTACTTTTTCTCAAATAAATATGCTTGTGACAAAACAAAAAACAAGAGCCTTTAGTTAGAATAAAATGTTATTGTTATTTTGCATTCAATTTGTGACAAGTATTTTTACTGAACGAAAAAATATACGTCACACATCGTGTTGAAATTGTCAAGTGTCAAAGTCTACGTCAACGGTCAATCAATGAAAACATTTTTATTTTTTAGCGTATTTCAAAATGCGGTAAAATGCGATATAATTAAATCATCGAATACAGTTAAATCTCTGCGCTTTATTGTTTAAATTAAGGCTAAATCAGCGCAAGTTTTTGTTTGCAAAATTTACAGTCATTGTGATGTACATTTAATCATTTATCAGTTTAGTTTGCTAAGAAATAATTATGACTGATTTCACTCCATTTTATGTTGATCGGGCTAAAGGCGCCAGAGCTTCGTGCAAAGGATGTAAGGGCAATTGTCCTAGTGGAGAATTACGTATGGCTAAAGTTGTGCCCAGTCCATATGGAGAAAATCAACATATGAAATCATGGCATCACATAGATTGTCTTATGAATGCCTTACTCAAACAAAGACCAGCCACAAAACGCATAGAGTCGATAGATGATATAGGAAATTGGGCCAATATCAGCAAAGATGACCAGGAATACATATTAAAGAAGATTAATGATATGGAGAAGTTATATTCCGATAAACACAGTGGCAAGTATACAGCCAAGGTGTTAAAAAACGAGTCTTGTACCCCATTGAAAATACAGGCCGCCACACCTACTAAAAATAATGATGATACCAGAGTACAAACAGAGGATAATATGTTTTCAACTTTTTACTCGCTGTGCAAAAAAATATCAAAGGTTGATGCATACACTGAGAAAACTGCTGTCGTCAACAACTTTTTCACTAAAGGATGTGACGGCAACAAATACCAAGGGGATTTGGTGTTATGGTGTAAAATGTTGCTGCCACAAGTGACTAAAAGAGTTTACAATTTGAAAAGCAAGCAATTGGTAAAGTTGTTTTCAAGAGTCTTCAATACAGATCATGATGATATGTTGACTCATTTAGAACAAGGCGATGTTGCAGACACAATCCAAAACTTCTTTTCTAAGTCTAGGTCTATCCAGCCAGCATCACAGAGTACTTTAACCATACATGACATAGAAAACTTTTTAGACGACTTGTCGAAACTTACAAAGGAAGAGGAACAGATATATCATTTCAAGAAAATTGTTAAGAAATGCACATTAAATGATATGACTATGTTAATAAGACTCATTAAAGGGGATTTACGGATTAATGCTGGTCCTAAGCATATTCTTGAAGGAATCCATCCAGATGCGTACAAAGTCTTTCAAACTTCTAGAGATTTGGACATGGTGTTAGATAAAGTACTGCCTACAAGTAGCAATGTGAAACATAAAGATGCAACACAAAAAGCCGTCCAAGCAAAACTAAGTCTTATGACTCCTATCCTCCCAATGTTAGCAGAAGCATGTAAGTCTGTAGAGATGGCTATGAAAAAATGTCCAAATGGTATGTTCTCTGAAATAAAATATGACGGAGAAAGAGTGCAAGTCCACAAGAAAGGCAGCGAGTTTAAATATTTCTCTCGTGCTTTAAAACCTGTGATGCCTCACAAAGTGAATCACTTTAAGGACTATCTGCCTAAGGCGTTTCCTAAAGGGGAAGATATGATTTTGGATGCTGAAGTACTGATGATAGATGTTAATACTGGGAAACCCTTGCCTTTTGGTACTTTGGGGGTGCATAAACAGTCTGAATTTAAAGATGCCCAAGTGTGTTTGTATATATTTGATTGTTTATATTATAACGGGGAGGTATTAATGGATATGCCTATTAAAAAGAGGCGTCAAATACTCTATGACAATATGGTGGAAGTAAAAAACCATGTTATGTTCTCGGAACAACAGTTGATTAGAAAACCAGCTGATTTAGCGAACATGATTGCTGAGGTAATATTTTCTTTTTAAATATTCATATGAACTATTTATTGCCTGTATACTAAAAACTCAAAAGAAAAATAATTTTTGTGGGCATTTAATTGCTTCCTTATACAGAAATTTTAAATATTTGACTGTAATCTTTTAAGTGTCATATAACTGCAATGAAGACGCTGCAAACCCGTGTATTAATCTAAAAAATTTTTGAAAAACTATAATATAATGATTTTAATTATTTCAGGTTCTACAACTAGGTTTAGAAGGCTTGGTACTTAAAGATCTAGAATCCACATATGAGCCTGGCAAGCGACATTGGCTGAAAGTTAAAAAGGATTATTTGTTTGGTGGTGCAATGGCAGATACAGCCGATCTTGTTGTTTTGGGAGCTTGGTTTGGTAAATATTCTTTTATAATTAGTAATCTAATTAAGTGGATTTCATTCTTATCTATATTGTGTAACTTGTTTGATTTTGTATACATAACATACAAGATATTAAGCAATAGTTAACTTAAAATTAATATATAAAATGCCTGGACTCTAGTTTTATTATTTACATGAGACTGGCCCCGCCCCGCGGTTTCACCCGCGTAAGTCCGTATCGTGTTATTCCAGTTGTCCAGCTGTCTATGAACAACATTTTATTGCAATCGGTTTAGTAGTTTTGGTAAGGATCATAAAATTCAAACATAATTTTCCCTTTTATTTTTATAATAATTTTGTTTCGAAATTGCAATTTGTTGTTTTCAATTATCTTGTGGACAGTTTAATTTGAAACAAAAACAATACAATTAAACTTTCTTTGTCATTCAAATATTGAAAGCTAAAATGATTATATAGAAAATGTATTAAAATTCTAAAATTATACAATAACATTACAGGAACAGGAAAAAAAGGTGGAATGATGTCTGTGTTTCTAATGGGATGTTTAGATACTCGTAGGAATAAGTGGGTAACTGTAACTAAAGTTCATACTGGTCACGATGATAGTACATTGGAGAGATTACAGAAGGAATTAGCGCCTATTATGGTCAAAATATCACAAGACTATAATAAGGTGCCTTCATGGTTAGACTGTAATAAGGGAATGGTCCCAGATTTTGTCGCACAAGATCCAAAGAATCAACCTGTTTGGGAAATTACAGGTAATTGAAGTTAGATGATATTATGGTTTTGTATGCCTTGACAATGGATGTTTTAATGAAATTTAAATTCTTCTCAAAAAGTATGTACATAGCATTGAATTTAATTGGGAATAATAGTTTACCACTTGCACAATCTCTGTTTTAATCTTTAATCTTTCATCAACCAAAGGGTGGTTTTTTATAATGAATATTTATAGTGAATTAATTATAATCAATACATTTTTTTTTCAGGAACTGAACTAACAAAGGCAAATCTTCACACCGCAGATGGCATTTCAGTGAGGTTCCCAAGAGTGACAAGGATACGAAGTGATAAGGACTGGAAAACAGCTACCAATCTAGATGAGCTGAGACATCTGTACAAAACATCCAAAGAAAAAACGGATGTTTCGCTATTAAATAAACTAGCAGCTAGCACTTCTGACGATTCGAAATCACCTCCAAAGAAACTCAAACTTAGCCCCACGAAAGCTGGGAATTTAGACTCTTTTGTTATAAAAAAGAAAATAAAAACATCCCCAGACGAAAAAATGCGTCTCTCACCGATTCACGAAACAAAAGTTAAAAAGAAAACAATTAAATTGGAACCCGATACATCCATTGAAGATAAAGCATCAGATATAAGTTGTTGTAGTGATAAAACTATAGACACGTCTTCGTCCAGAAATCAACAGCTATTAACAGAAAATCCATTACCAGATGTATTTAAACATAAGACAATAGGTTTCTATCCAGACTTTTTAAGCATACCTGAGAAGGAAAGAAACATATTCGAGAGACATTGGATTGCATATGGCGGATCAGTTGTTAAATCTATAAAACATATGGACGTGGACTATGTAGTTCACAACGAAGCGGAAATCGATTTTAAGAAAATGCAAAAGTTAAAACGGAAGATGCCGGAAGACGTTCGACATGTTACGAAAAGCTGGTTGATAGGTTGTATTAATAACGTGAAATTGGAAAATACGACTAATTTCGCTGTTTTTGTAAATCCCTAGCATGTATTTATTAATGGACTACTATTGTTATCTGTTATGAATTCGTTAAATGATATCTATGCCAAATAATGTTTTATTACGTGGCTTTGACAATCTGTGGTATCAATAAATGCCGTTATTTTTTATTTGTTTTCTTTTTGTAAATAAAATAACAAAATCTCTATTTAACCGCAAACAAAAACGTCGAATGGAGAACACAATCGTCGTTTTGTTTTGGTTATGTAAGTTGATAATTACTTGAGCTTTCAACCGATTTATGTAATTACTAGCTGCGCCCCGCGGTTTCACCCGCGTAAGTCCGTATCCCGTAGGAATATCGGGATAAAAAGTTGCCTATATGTTATTCCAGTTGTCCAGCTATCTACGTACCAAATTTCATTGCAATCGGTTCATTAGTTTTTGCGTGAAAGAGTAACAAACATCCATACATCCATACTTACAAACTTTCACGTTTATAATATTAGTAGGATTTTTGTGTTTGTTAGAAATTGACATTTAGTTCCATTTTAGAATCGAGAGCGGTACCCCAGAAACGTTAGAGGCCTTTTTGGTAGGAAAGATTTATTTCCCTTGTTATAACCAATACAGTATCATATTATCTGTAATTTTACTATTATTGATTTAAATAATATGTGGCACAATTTTCTCGATTAGAGCTCCAGTTGCACAAATAATTTGCTTCACTTCAATGAAATAGCTGAAATAAATAGCATTTTCTCTTTCTTTCTATTAATAATGGTGTTCTATAACTATTAATCATAATAAGTACTTCTAATTAAATCAAAATATCCACGATTGCTTTAAACTTTGGGCCAGCTCGCACCGGGGAAGTACTAAAATAATAGCTTGCTATTGTGTTTCGTACGTTGAGTAGGAGAGCCGGAGGCTTATTTCTTTCACCTAGCCCTTCCCAGTCCATTCCTTCTTTCCAATCATCAATCCTTTCCTTATCCCTTAATGCGGACAGCACATTCTCAGAGGTCTGAGCCTCTTCGAATGTTCATGATCGGTGGTGATCATTTACCATCAGGCAAACCACCAGCTCAGTTGCCCGCTATGACATAAAAAAAAACTAAATAAGTTGGTTCTAGCTAAAAGGATGCTATATTAAAGAGAAATTACATTTGAATACTGGTTCCCAGAAAATATCAAAGGCACCTACGAGTATATTATCTATATTCATGAGCAAGCGGGAAGCATTTATAATTTCTCCTAAACCGAAAGTGTGTAAATGTTAACACTATAATGTTTCACAATGGTACACATTTGAATTTCGCTAAAAATTACTCCATTGAATATAATGACGTAGCATATTACTTAATCCTAGGAGAAATGGTATTAAACTTGAGGAAAATACAGACTGGAATTTATATCCTTGCAAATATCATAAATGCGAAGGTGCGATCTGTTCGTCTTTCTTTCACGCCACAACAGAGCCATTCTATGATATGATTTTTTTATAGTTTTACAGATGTGAAACATCTCATTCTGGTGAGTGAAAACCTAGTATAATAATAAATGTGGCTGAATGTGTGTCAGCTGAGGGCTAGAAGACTTGAGTATAGTGATGTGAGTTGTTAATAACAATAATTTTATTTTAATTTACTAAAGCATTAAACTCTTTGTTAGTTAACCTTAGAGGAAGTAAAATTCTAACAATGACCCGAACTATCCAACTAACAAAACTTTAAAGTCTCATAAAAGAAAACGTAAAATGCAATGGCGAAAAGAATTATTCAGTAAAAAACATTCGTTGGCCACACGAGGCTCGTATATGTAAAACAAATATTGCTCATAACAGTAGGAACACCTTTATAGTACGTATCGTGTTTTGCGCTTTAAATTTTGAATGACTGCTACAAACTGGAACGCTTGTGTGTAGAACAGATTAATAATTTACACAGGGTGAAATTTCGCAGTTAGAGTAAGCACGGATATTAATATTCTGGTAATATCAATAGAGGCCGTATAATATTATAATAATATTTAATGACGGTATGAGCTGTAATAGAGATATGTAGTGCTGGATAACTTACAACCCCGGCTTACAGATTATTATAACTTGTCGTTTGCAGGATTTGGTATAATATATACCTACCGACAGGGTTAATCTGGAAATGTATGGAGTTACACCTAAAGTACCGATCTACATTCTACATATACGGTATCAATGTTTATGTTATTTCGACTGTTAAACTATGCTCCTAAACCTGATATAAAGTAGTAGTAGTAGTAGTAGATGATTTCTTTGGGATATTTTTATGTAATGAAATGTTTATAAATATTAAAGATTAATGTTTTAATAATCTAATTTAGTTCTCGTATACCAACCTAAAACACATAAAAGGTGAATGTAAAAATCTAGCTTTTCCGACATTGGCACTAATTAGCTATCTAATCAAAATAATGTTAAAAAAATTAATTGTTTTAATGGTTTTTTTGCTTTACAAGTTAAAAATGACGAACAGAACTGAAAGCTTCAACATCCTTGATGAATATTCTCAGTGGGAAGTAGTTATAAAACTCGATATTCTTCTGCAATGGAAATCCAATCGCACTTTGAAATTTCCAGGTTATTGCCTACGGGTACATTTTATACGATGCCAAAGGCAAATATTCCACTACGATGTATTAAAAATTCATTTTTGAATCCACTCATCACCCCTATGCATATTTATTGAACTTGAATTCTTAAATTGTAAATTTTTAGTTGTTTCAAATAAGTCTTAATACCCCTTATATTTACTTCACATATCTGTACACATTTTGTACTAATAACAAATAAGTTTGTGTATTTTTATTATTGATGTTAATACTCATATAAGCATGTGACATAATTCAAAACATAACCTTACTCTTTTTTATGCCCTGAAGGGTAGAAATTAAAATAGAAGGAAGTACCTAATTTAGAAGTCTGTTAAAAATTGCACTGAATTTTAACTGGCATGACACGCCACTGTATAAAGATAGATGAAAACATTTTCACAGCTGTTTTACGAGGTGTCAGATGGACTTTAGTAATTCATGACCGCTCTCCCGACCCCCAGTTAATTATGTGTCGTGTGGAGTGACTTTCAAATTGGATTACTTGCACTATTACAAACAGGCTGACATAAAATTGCCGATAGTTTATATTTCATATGTATAATTTAAGAGCTTTTAGCGTCTCGATAGACTTCCATTCTTAGGTTCTTAGATTTTATGTGGGTAGATGTATCGTGTAGGTAGTATTTTGTAATTCAACCATTCCTATTGAAGTGTTAAAAAAAACTGAATAAAACTAAATTTAATTTTTTGTTTTATAGCATTGAAATGCTTTATAAATGAGAAATTTTGAAAGAATAGAAAAAAATTTGATCACGAGGCAGGATTAAATTTTTCTTTTTTCCTTTATTTATCCTACCTCGTGATCAATTTTTTTTTCTATTCTTTCAAAATTTCTGAATAAAACTAACTACATGAACACTCTTCCTTACATACAATTCTACATAGAATTGATAATATCATATTTTAATTGTGTCCAAGCTAGTAAAGGACGATAAAGGTATAAAATGAGGTAAGTCCCCTTGTCCCAATAATAACTTGATTTTAAAAATGGACAACTTCACATTAATATTGTTTTATTATTCTTTATAGGCATATATTCTTAGATACAGTTTTATTGGTAACTTTAATAATAAATACTCTACCTCAAAAGATACTTAAATATTTCAAAAAGTGAGGACAAAACTTTGTAGCGCGCAGTTCATTAATTATTTATATCAATTCAAATATTTTCACACTGCAATGTCCACAATCAGAAAGTTTTCTTACAAGTTAAAACTAACTTTTGTACGATCTTAGTTTGTTCTTTAACTGATCAAAACTAGCAACTTTCTCATATATTTTTTGCAATGTTGCCTACGTTTGATTTTTTTGCTTAAATTATATTTATGATTTAAATTATGAAACAGAACTTTCGTTTAATATCAGCAGTACTCGATAAAATGAGGAGCTAGTAACGACAGATAAAAATATGAGCTCATATCGGGAATTCGAAAATTGTTTGTATATAATGTGGTTTTCTCTAATTATAGTGATCATATGAAAACATTGAGGAACATCTAAATCTCTAATCTAAATTTTCATTAAAATTGTGAATTATTCTAAAAATGAATTCTTTGGATCAACCTTTTCACCTTTCGTACTTGACCGGTTTAATATTCAAGATTTTCCTACAAAAATGGGCTGACGATTAATCCACAAAAATGTTACATGAACAAAGTTCCTGAGATTTGCGGATTTTTGACTTGCCATTGGCGAGTCATCATCAGCGATTCACATTAAAATTCATAAGTATGATTATGGGAATAACATTTTACGCTATTGATTCAACTTTATGCCTGAATGAAATCTGGACCGTAAGTATTTCAACGTCTAGATCTTGTGCTAGTTGAGATGATATTTTTATCGGTAGAATTAAAAATTACTTGTATAATGAGTGCGGGCACGTAAATATATGTATAATGAAAACGGTACATTAGTGTCTTTTTCACGATGAATTTCACACAAAGTACACAAGTTGCAACAGACGCCGTTTCTATACAGGGTCTTGTCTTTTTTTTCGTATTGGCTTCCAAGAGAGCGCCGTCGAAATTCGGAAAGCTTTTAAGCTTGCAAATTAAAGTACTCGCTGGCTTACCTTGAGGAAATTTTAATAAAAGTGTCGAATGTAACGTGGATGGAAATTATGCGAATAAAGAAGCTCCGGGCCATCGCGTTGTTTTGAGGAAATTGGATGAGTTGACAGCTCGAAGCGAGAACGTTGGCCGCTTTTAAAATGCTTTGTTTTTTCTCCGAGATATCATGTTACATAAAAATGAGGATGAAGTTGAATCTGCAGTCATTCCAACGTTTTATATTTGTTTTATTAGAACTAAAGGAATTTAGAAAAGCAAGATAAGACGACTCAATCAAAATAAACAATCATGTTGTGTTGAGTGGTGGAGGTGTTTACCAGGATATAATTATTATATAAATTCTGCAATAACACTTTAGTTCTATGAATAAACGCAAGACAAAGATACCACCGAATACCATAGCATGAAAATTGTTCCATTTTTTTAAATTCCAATGAAATAAAAACAAAAGTAGTTTCACAACGCTGACCG
Source organism: Zerene cesonia (assembly GCF_012273895.1). Classification (NCBI taxonomy): domain Eukaryota; kingdom Metazoa; phylum Arthropoda; class Insecta; order Lepidoptera; family Pieridae; genus Zerene; species Zerene cesonia. Next base: position 3,131,084 of record NC_052104.1, read on the forward strand.
TATTTAAAGATTTCTTATCCGTTTTAGAGATTAGCCTCGATTTATTTAACTCGTCTCGTAAGAATCTAACGGATACTGAGGATTTAAAAAAGAATATTTTACTTGCAAATAAATCTTTTGTAGAAACATTTAAGTAGGTCAAGACCTGTTGAATTCTAAATGGTTTTTGAGAAAATAAAATTTCTTCGCGAAAGGATAATTACGTTTCAAAGCAAGCGGGTAAATGCTTTTACATTAACCACCAATATCACTTGGACTGTGGTGAAATAATACGGAATACCATACCTAATTATTTCACTTAATGACTAATTAATTTATTTTCTCAAACGACTAATTTATTTTTCAAGACAAAATTTAACTTGGAAGCGATAAGCCATTTGCTATCTTTTGTGTTGATAGTTATTTATATATTAAATCATTGGCTTTGTATATATGATATGAAGGATCTCTCAACACGTATTCATTTAGAATACAATGAAATTTGAAATTAGTCAAATTTGAAAAAGAATCCATTGCAATTACTTATTTATCTATGTTGAAATAAAATCCTTGTAACTGTTTCATAGAACGAATCATAAGACAGGCAACCGATCACAGTCTAGGTAATACGTATTTTGTCAACCTTTTTGTGGGGAATCCTAAAGGGTTACATCACAGTCTTTGTACTAACAACTAACAAGATACTAGGAACATTTCACTTCTGTTGCATCTGTGCATGTTTTCTCAAAAATTGGGTCACGCTCGCACGGCGCTCGTCGATTTTCTTTCATTATGATGATTCATCTTCTTATTTAACGTGATGAAGTCCTTCATAGACTTTTTCTGTGAGAATTCCATTAACTTAAACTTCACGGTGACCTACTTTATTGTAAATATTATGATTTACTTAGCATGTTTCTACAAAAGCTGGTTTGTGGAGAAGCGAACGAGACAAAGCACCCATGGGATATTATTATCCTATGTGTGTTTTGTCTTATATCGTTCAAGATTCGTTTAAGCGCAACAACAGTACTGAAGTAGCGGTTGTTGACTTCTATTCTAGCCCCGGGCATTGTCTTTGTAGGTCATTTTAAAGAAGGATTATCGCAATAGCAGCCAGTTTGGAACAGTGCCCGAATAATCGCTTAGATTTGCACTCTTTACATGGCTCTTAAAAGTTTCTAAACGGAATCTTAATTTGATAACTATTTCGGGAGATGCTTGTTTTACCATTATCGGGTAACTAGCTGCGCCCCGCGGTTTCACCCGCGTAAGTCGGTATCCCGTAGGAATATCGGGATAAAAAGTTGCCTATATATTATTCCAGTTGTCCAGCTGTCTACGTACCAAATTTCATTGCAATCGGTTCAGTAGTTTTTGCGTGAAAGAGCAATAAACACCCACACATCCTTACAAACTTTCTTATTTATAATATTAGTAGGATAGGATAGTAGGATGTAAAGATATTAGATAGTGTAAATCTTTGTTTATGCTATATTTAGTATACATCGAAGCTTTTCAACAACTATTTGAATTAACCCGCAACTAATTAATCTTGGATTGTTCAGAGCAATTCGAGGCTTCGTCATTGTTCTGATATATAATTTAGTAATTACAATTATTAATGTAAACATTAATTAATTGTCGCCTTTTGTACTTCCCTTTACTATTATGGTAATGTTCTGTACCAATTAATCATAGAAATTGTTTTTATATAAAATTGGTATAGGTAATATTAAAATACATTTTGCAATATAAGCCATGAGAATAGTTTGAAGTTACAGCTGTGAAGATTTTGTAAAATCACGACGCCTTTTTTAAAAGTGCATGCTTTAAATCAGAAATAATAAATGTGTTAGATTAATTTGATTACTTATAGGTTCTTGTACTGCATATTAAGTTTGGAGTTTGTTTCTTTTCACATCTGATGTGAAAAATTCAAAGCAACTTATCTTCATAAAAATACCTACCTAAAATGTTAGTTAGGAGCTTTATCTAGCTTGCGATAAATCTATGTTAGGTTATTTATACTTGTCTTGTTGTTTGGCAACGATTCACTTGTTAGCGGTTGCGTAATTAACAGTTATTTATTTGCCTCATTTTTATTTGCAAATACGAGACAAGATTCTCATATTGACTTGATAGAAGCTGAATTTTTTGTATTATTGTAATAAAAATTTTGATTATTAGCTTTTGCCCGCGGCTTCGCAAGCGTTTAATTCGGAATTAGTTTATATAGGATATAGATAAGTATATAGATGTTATTATACGTATACACCTTTCTCTTGAATCACTTTATCTATTAAAAAAAATATTAAAATCCGTTGTGTAGTTTTAATGATAAAGCATTCATACATACAAACGAGGTAAGCGTCTTTGCTTTATACTATGTACTGATGATGACAGGATGTCCGTTGTAAAAAAAATATTGAATTCAATCAATCACCAATCGTTAATTATTAAAATCAATCATTAAATATTAATGACATACTCTCTTCAACGTAACTTCAGTAAAAAGTAAGTTTTAGAGTTATTTTTTCTGGATGAAAAAAACTTAGACTCCGAAGTCTCAATTTTTTCTTTTCCTAACTTTTATTCTCGTGTAACAAAATATAGCTTGTAGGTACAAATATGACCACAATTGCATTTTGAAAATACCAAAGGTGTTGCCACATCAGCATGTAATAGCCTTACTGTTAATGAGTGGGTATTTAAATATAAATAGATCATTGATTGGTACATCAACATTATGTGGGATTAATTTTTATAGAGCAGTCATAATTAAGTAATGTTGAAAATAAATGCAGTTAAGAAATCAGTATCTGTAGATAGTGATTCTTAACTATTAATAGTAAGGTAGCTAATGCCTTACATGAATACTGTTTTGATAAGACGAGCGTATGTTTATAAATACGAGCTTGTAGTATATAACGTTAATTAGTTGTTTTTGATTATCAATTTTCGCAAACGATAAACATAGAAATAATTTGTCAAAATAACAATTAGTAATTATTTTTAAAAATTAACCATGCCATAAAGAAAGGTTCAAGAAGTTAAATATAACTGTAGTAAATACTTGCAGTATTAATACTGAATAATATTTCTCTTTAATGCAGTTAATTCTAAAAATGTGAAATCTGTTCCTCTGTGTGACTGCTAAAGCTTAGCTTTTGTAGCAATGATTAATTGTAGTCTTTTTATTAAAATAGAAATACGGGAAGATTTATAACACTAATCTTAAAGAGATGCATTAGATATTTTGATGTGAAATCCGCAGAAATGTATGGTAATGAGGTTTATGTTGTTATACATAATTATTTTAACGAGCTGAAAATTTCAGATTCGAATATACCATAAAACAATAAGTTTTAAAATTTTGATCAATCAAAAGTTTCGAAGAGTATTGTGAGAAGTGCTAGTATGCTCGTATGTTCGTATCGCTCGCTCTTATTTATGTTCATGCTAGTATGTTCCCTTTTCCTCACCCTTCCTAGTCTATTTCTTTTTTCCAATCGTCATTAATCCTTTCATGGACAAGGGCACTATCTCTGGAAATGTTCATGGGCGGCGGTGATCGTTTACCATCAGGGGAACCACCAGCTAAGTTGCCCGCTATGACATAAAAAAGAGAGAAACAATGAAGTACTACAAGACACTAAACATATGTTTACCTATTCAAAAGAAATAGAATAGAAAGTAATATTAATAACTTCGCCAGTATTGCAACGTGCAATAGATACTACTAACATATATTTAGCCGCTTTTCCGACTCTGCGATTCTGCAACATATTCAGTAACCTGAATTTGGTTATCTGGCACTCGCACAGGGAAAAACTAAGTAATGGATGAGTTTAATATCCTGCATTTAAATAGTTGAAGGCAATCCGCTTTCCAATATTAATGTTCCGTTTTCTTTGAGTGTATACTCTACACAAAGTTAAATGCAACCGTCTAAAAGTTGCGAGGTTACGTATCTTACCGTGCGATTTTAGAAACTTTTTTATTAACGGAAAGCTAGCTACGTTTGTTGGTTTTAAAACTGTTATATTGGGATGCAATTGTAAGTAATTATTTTTAAGTAGATGTTTTTAATATGTAGGAAAGGTTTAAAACTATTACCCAATAGTATTTCAATGTCGGAAACAATTACGTTTTGTCAGAAGGTACAGACTTGTGTGACCAGATACGAACAAATGACATTTTGAGTCTTAAATTAGTAATAAGTATACATATTATAAAATATTAGGTACCGTTATCCCCTTTATATACCTAATCACAGTAATTTTTTATTATGTTTTTCGTTTAACTCTATTAGACAGATATGTTCACCCTTGCCTTGCCTTGAGATTTCATGATAATTTATTTGAGGTTACTTAGTAAATGCGAAAGAATTGACATATCATTCATAAGTATACAAAATCTACGGGAAAAACATTTAAAACTTAGCATTTACCTGAGAGTTTGGGTTTATAGTCACAAAATTCAATACAATTATTAAATATACTTAAACAAGTCGTGTCAGTAAGAGGTTTAGTGAAAAACTTTAAAGAGTTATTGTTCTTTATGAGTGCCAAGTCGTAAAGACTGAAGTTCTGCAGAAATTTTGAATGAAACTGTTCTCCATTCAGTTTAATTAAATATTTGAAGTAGTTTATAAGCTGACTTTTATGTAATTTCAATTATTTATTTATTAGTGCTATAAACGAATTTGTCTACGTTTGTGCTAAAGATTTAATAACTTCTATCACTATTTAAATCTATACATATCATATGAAATTATGCAAACGTCATCAGTTCATTATGTTTCAAATATTTAGTATATTATTGGTAACTGTTCGCCCCGGCTTGGTCCTTGGTACATATATAACCTTTGTCTTTCATTGAAGTTGCATCTTCGTCCAGCGGTTTTTCAGTTATGTAACATAACTGAAAAACCGCTGGACTTCGTTTTAAACATTTCGTCTTAAACAGTTTTGACATTTTAGAGGTGACAATCTTATTCTACTGTATAATATTTTATTGGAAGCAAGGAAAAAATTCGCGTCGAAATCATGTTAAATAAAATAAGAAAGTAGACAAAGGACGTGAATGACATCTCTCAACAAAATAAAAAAAAAATCTCATTATATAAAGCTAAAGAAATAACATCCATGTAAATTTTCATCATACGACGTTCTACAGACTTATGAAGTGTAAACATTATATAAATTTACGCTAACACGAATTATTGCAAATTAATTCGTTAAATATACAATTTTCCAACACAAGCGACGTCATAATTAACGAAGGCTTGGGACCGATCCATGCATTAGTAAACACAGAGCCCACAGCGGCTTGTAAACTATGGACTTCGCATAAAAGTTGGGAATACAGTTCGACTGGAATGTGCTTTAACGTGAATTGTGGTTATTTGTCTTCGAGCAGCTAGTTGAATGCAGTTTGCCTTTGCAATGGCCTTCCGCTGGCCTTGCTTGGCCTTACTGAAACCGAAGCTTAGCGAATAGCGACACTGTTTACTGGGTATAGTTGAAAATCGCTATTTGAAACAAAAGGCAAACGCTTTTTTATAAAAAAAACATACTCGAATATTTAGAGCGTATTACCACAGATAACATAATACTAGCTGTGACCCGCGGTTGAAACCGCGTAAGTCCGCATCCCGTAGGAATATCGGTATTAAAAGTGCCTACGTGTTATTTCATATATTTTAATACAAAATTAATCGACAGATATCTTTCCAGTTTTTTTTGGTATTTTTTAATTATTGCGTTGCCAATGACTACACTCCGTTCTTGATTAATTACGCTTTTTCTTACTTATTTCACATCATACGCTTTCATGTTTTTAAAATTAAAGTAACACAGCGTCCGCACTAGATAGGACTTCATTTTTCAATCCAATTTAGTATGTGCCATAACATGTAGCATATATAATAACAATTTAATTCCATTTCATGTACATTTGAGTAGCAAAAAACCCGGGCCTCGAATGTTCAGGTAAATGTGTGAAAGACAAGGGCAGGATTTGTGACCCTCGTGTATTTGAGGGCAAAAGTTTATCGCCGTAAACCTCGTATGTGGGTTAAAGGTGAACTTCTGGGACTGGGCCGTCTTGTTTCTGATATTTTAAGTGCGTTTACTGAATGATTTATAGCCAATAACTTCTGAAAGATGTAAATCCGATAAAAAGTATTCTTGTTGTTGAAAAGATTTTGTACTACAACAAAAAATATACAAAGCGAATCCATACTTTTTTAATAAGCATAGAAGCAGGTTAATTAAAATATACATTTCCGTAAGAACTCATCAAGCTTAAGCAGCTTAAAGTAATTAGATAAATAAAATAAGTTACTCGCAAAGTAACGTAAATGCAAGTCAAGTTTGAAGCTCTCAAACTGCTTTATTACTTAAAAGTAAATAATAATGAATAAAGTTATGAAATGGCGTATTTTGAATGATGTCAAGTAAGACTAAAACTTATTTATCAAAAAATTGTAAGCTAAAAAAGATTTTTAATAATATTTTGAATAAAAATCACATGCTTTATGCGAGTATATTACTGTATAATAAATGCTCATATGATAAATGTGAAAGTCACTCTGTCTGTCTGTCTCTTCTTCAAGCCTAAATCACCGAAATGATTTGGATAAAATTTCGTACAAAGGTAGTTTGCGATCCGAGAAAGGACTTGTTCAAATGTTCTTCTATTTATCCGTAAAATATAACAACACCATTAACATTTCATTCCAAAGCGCTTTTAACCATTATCTTCATATGCACCGGAGGCGTCCTTTTTCTGACCAACAAAGAGGTGTTATTCCAAATTTTTTGCATGACTTGTCTATTTCTAGTTCGCTTTTGTGTGTAACTAATTGATCGGTTACATGAATAAAGGAACTATAAGATAACCATATTTTATGTCCTTTTTTACAAGGAATCTTTCAGATTCGAGTTTATCATAAATATATGAGTATAGTAATCTCCAATAAGAGTGAGTTTTACGTAAGAAAAAATGTACAGCTGTTATACGTATATATCTTTGTCTACCGTTACGGTGAATTCGTGAGTGTTGTTATAATGTTATGTTTCGCGTGAATGCCAGTATTCCATTAGTTACCTTAGGCAAAGCTTTTAGCATCTTTTCGAATATAACATTGCTCATTAAAATTGTACCTCAACCAAACTTAAAACTGCTCTTGAGTTGAACACACTAGAACTTATATTTCGAATAAAATTATACTAGAGACTTACTCGTTAAGTATAATGTTAGTGTAATGTTTGTGGGTCAAAGTCATATTTAAACAAACATAAATATAGTCAATGGTTGCGAATGCAGTAAAATATGTTATTCAGTTTGTCTGTCGTTTATTCCATTATGGTCTATACAATGTAAATTTTAATGTAAGCATATTTTTACGCTACCTCTGAGGAAAAGGCTAATATTTCTAACTCTCCTAAAGAACGAAATGTGATACTTTAAGATATAATGAAATTAGGGTTTTCTAGGAATAGTTTATTATAAATTCGTACAGAGTACTATTATGATGATAAAAAGGATTAAAACGAATAAGTATGATAAACGAAATCGCGGGTAAATACTAGTGATTGATATTCAGCCTTCAGGTTATTAGTAGATGCGATATTCATCAGCACAGAATATCTAATGCATGTGTAGCGTATTAATTTGCGATGGAAATTGGTTTTCAGGAACTATCGATATCTCTACACTATTGATTTTTCTATAATGAAGCTACGATGCCATTAGCACACGCGTGCCTTTTTGATTAGTGAATAATGTTTATATGTTTTACAAATAAATATTATCCTCAATATCACAATTAAAATAAAAAGAATTGTTTGTACCTTTACTTTAGATTTGGATTATTGTACTATATATTGCGGATGTATTTTCCTTGCCGTATTTAACTTTATGCTGATATTTTCTTGAGAAGTTGACGTCTGTCATATTTCGTATTTAATCTGTATCCTAATTAAAATTTTTGAGCTAAATAAAAAAAATATTACTTATGAGAACAGGTTCCAACTTTTCGTTAACAAACGGGCCCTTGTATGAAGGTTATAGGTTATTTTTTTTCGGCACATTTCGTTATATCCGAATCAAAGTCGGATCGAACACATGATTGAATTTGCAGTAAAATCACACCTCAAAGATTCTCTCATCATCATCATCATCATCATCAGCCCATATATGTTCCCACTGCTGGGACACAGGCCTCCTATGAGGGTACAGGCCATAATCCACCACGCTGGCCAAGTGCGGGTTGGCAGATGTCACATGTCGTCGAACTTTTGATTCTTGGACATGCCGGTTTCCTCACGATGTTTTCCTTCACCGTTTTAAGCAGTGGTGATGTTATCCACATGTGCAGATAAATTGAAAAATCAATTTATTTCCTGCACGCTCCGCCCGGTCTCGAACCCCGACTTATCGATTTTGAAGTCCGAGGTTCTCACCACTGAGCCACCACTGCTTTCACCAAGATTCTCTCATATACGAAATAAATAATAAAAATCTCTCAAGATAAGAAAATGGATAGAGTTAACACCAAATAATAACGACTTGGTCTATGAAAACCTGTATTACAAATCCCAAAAGCATTTGTTTGTTTTATTTGTTCCTATTATTCTAACGCACGCGTATTATTTTGCAGAAATTGCTTATGAGCTGATATATTAGTCATCATTATCATTACGATTAGATTATAGTAACAATTTATTAGTTTACTAGCTGTAACCTGCCGCTTCACTCGAGTGGTACCCGGTGAAAATGCACCCTATGTGTTAATCTAGACTATAATCTATCTCTGTACAAATTTTCACACAGATCCCAACAGCGGTTTTTGTGTGAAAGAGTAGCAAATGACTATACATTCTTACAGACTTTTGCGTTTACAATATCAGATATGAGTTGGATTTTTTTAACATACTCTTCTCTGTTCCATATATCACAACTTTCATGATCAAGTATTTGCTTTGATATATGAGAAAATATGATCATATTTTAAGTATACCTATATTTAGGGACTAATAAGAAACCTTGCAATAAACTTAGTTGCATATATTCAAGTTACTGCAATAAACTAGTTCCATATTCTCATTTCTTCAGATAAGTTCAAAATTATGCAGTTATGTTCGTATCGAATAAATTTAAAGAGAGGTTGTTTAAATTTAACAAGCTTACAAATTGTATGGAAGGAGTTTCGTTTTCAGTAAGTTTTGTTTAGAATTCATTATGTGGATGTAGAATATTTGTCTTGCTTGCGAACTCAAAACTCTATGTTAGCTTAATATGTACGTACGCCATCAGAATTTCAATATAATAAATATTGTTAAAGATAATCATAAAAATTTAGAAAAAATAAATATTTAATTAAATTATACTTTAATTATAAGACATATATTATTTGTAACGATGTCGTACGCTAACATCATACAGTCATGTAAATAAAGTTTAGGCTTTTTTATAATAGTGTAATTGATATGACGGTTCGAATGAACACAGCACAATACACATAAATGTAATGTGTTCACAGAGGGAGGTTCGCTGCAAATGCGTTGCTGGCTTTTAAGGGGTAAAGGATATGGAAAGGATTGATGACGAGAATAAAGGAAGGTAGGATGAGGAAGAGGTGTACCCTCTTCCTGCGGGCCTGACCTGCGGCTCCATCCTCACTGAACAAAACACAGAAGCATGCTATTACTTCACGCTGATCTTATGTGAGGGTGTGGCTTCCCGACTTTTTTTTTTATGTCATAGCGGGCAACTGAGCTGGTATTTCGCCTGATGGTAAGCGATCACCACCGCCCATGAACAATCGCAGAGGTAGTCTGCGAATCCGAATTCGCTAATCAAACAGGATTTCCTCACGTATAAAAATAGTTCTTATAAAATAGTATTGATATTTGACCTGTTGACAGTTGTTTGAGTTGTGTCATATTGTATTGTCCCGTCTCTTGTATATTAGAAGCGCTGTAATAAAGGATGTATATGCTAGGGGCTAGAGATCCGCACCGTGTGAGTTAATTAAAGTTTTATGAAAACTGCCACGGGTGGGCCCATTCTAGAATGATGAATTGGTGTCGCCTACGCTACGTTATGCGAAATCAGCCAGTGGCGTTTCTTTTAAAAACATGCATTCTTAACATATATGTATGTTGTGGATTCATTAGGAAAATGTACGGCTAAGAATATTTCCTTGTGTTCATATGAAAGTTACGGATAACAACTAACCAAGTTTTTGCTCTCTAATAACAGACAATTAGCGATAAATCCGTTCTAAGTTCTTACTATACCTATAAGTATTATATGTAATATTGAAACTTTCATTTTATGATTACGACTAAGTCAGTTTAGAGTTTAATTAATTAAATAATGTATATCTATACGTGTACATGTATAATTATAAAATTATATTATCTGTCAGGCCTAATTCGCATGCCATCTGGATAAAAACTATGCCTACATTTACTATAGTCTACAAAGACTTCATACCACAGTCTTTATGAACAAATTTTGCATATAGTAGCGAATTTGGTTTTAAACTCGTCAAACGCACGCAAACTCAAATGCTTTCATTGTTCGATGGAACGGAAAATCTACACCAGCGAAGTGAAATCAGGCGCAGGACACGCGGCTTAATGCTTATGCACTTAAAGCTCTCTCTCTCTCTCTCTCTGTATACAAAATATCAATAATTTGCGACAAAATGTATACAAGGATTATTTAATTTGATTTAATTTTAATTTTTTGATTTATTTCCCGATATTTTTTTACCAATTTAATGTGAATTAGATAGCCGTTTCTAAAAGGACTATATTTTCACCATCAACATCATCATCATCCATATATGTTCCCACCGCTGGGACACAGGGCTCCTATGAGGGTTCAGGCCATAATCCACCACGCTGGCTAAGTGCAGCTTGGCAGATGTCCCATTTCGTCGAACTTTTGGTTCTTAGACATGCCGGTTACCTCACAATGTTTTCCTTCACCGTTTTGAGCAGTGGTGATGTTACTCATGCGCAGATAAATTGAAAAATCAATTTATTTCCTGCACACTCGCCTGGTCTCGAACCCCGACTTGTCGATTTTAAGTCCGAGGTCCTCACCACTGAGCCATCACTGCATACTATATTTTATGCAGCTATATTCCAGACATTATTCCAGTAATATGAAGAGAGTACTTCAATATCAATGCAAACGTTAGTATGCCAATTCGAAGTCTTGATATTGTCTTCCGATTTGAAAGCGTAGACTTCAAAATCAAGAACATTTTATATGAAATGTTTTGAAGATTCTTTTGATAACAAATATTAAATTATCATATTCGATGACCTTACTCTTACTCAATGCTTTTGTAAATTTGGCCTTATATCGGTATTTGGATATATAAAAAGGAAGGTACATGTTATTATTAGATAATAGAACCCCCCAATACAACTGTTATAAGAATTAAGTTAATAATAATTAGTGTTTATTTAATTTTCGACAATTCGAAATAAAGTGATGAAGTATAAGCAGTCTCCGTATTGGCTAATAATTCAAACTATATAAAGAATATGGTATTTAATGTATAGTATAGAAATCATATTTATAAGTATGTCTTAATCCGGAGAATAATACGTTCAATAGATAGAACAATAGATATGAAGCAGGCATAGATTTATATGTTTAGTTTTACAAAACTAGTATTAATATCATTAATCAAGGTTAGCAAATGCAATATAGACAAATAATGCAAAGCATCTGAAGTAATAAAATCTAAAAGCATTTTTTATGCAAATCTACCATAATCTTTAGTGGAATTTCCGGTTAGAAGGGTGAGCCATTTACAACGATTATAGCGATTCATTAATAAAATCGGTTTAATTTACTCGCATTGGCGTATTATCTTATATAATACGAAGAATTCACATCTATGGAATTTATACCCTTACATCGATAAGTGCAAATGTGAAAATAATCGCAGTCGTTGATTCCTGGTTATTTTTTATCGCAAGTGGTAAGATTATTTGTCTATAACTAGAACTGTTCTATCAATCTTAAATTTTCTATCATCTATTGTCAAGTTAATGTCATGAAGATTGTTACTTGTCGTCAATTCTACTATACTATCTTCTTATACATAAAATTCCCGTCACAATGTTCGTTACCGAACTCCTCCGAATCGGCTGGACCGATTGTTATGAAATTTTGTGTGCATATTCGGTATGTCTGAGAATCGGCCATCATCTATTTTTCATACCCCTAAATGATAAAAGTAAGGCAAAACAGCGTTTGCCGGAACAGCTAGTATTGATATAAATAAATATGGTATTTTATCTATCTAAGGTTCTAATTTAAACATTCAATAAAAAAAAAGTAGAATTCAGAAGAAACCTAAAGACATTTGAAGTTAAGACCATGCAACCAACAATTCAGTAATTGCAAAAGTAATGTATATAGGTACCTACTATAAAATATTTTTTCCAATAATTGATATACTACTTGTACAGTATTATGTTATCTGTGATACTACACAACTAACACAAAATACAAAAAAACATTTCGAATATTCTTTTTATTTACTTTACTGAGATAAGCCACATGTCCGAGAACATCCGCTCTGATATATTTTATGCTCAAAAAACAGACAGTATTAAACGCTATGAAAAGAACCATGAAACCGTCTTTTAGCGTACTATATGACGCTTATATTTTCTATATAGTCTTTAGTTCATGGCTTTTCTCTTTGATAAAAGCAGCCTATATCCCACACCAACACCCACATCCCCCCCTATATTTAAACTATATTATACTTATACATCATTTTTCATCATCAGTGCCTAGTATTTTTAAATATGCATTCCTATATAAGCAAATATTCTATGTAAAATCCCATCAATCAAATGCAGCGATGCAGTTAAATCGAAGAACAACTCAAGATACGCATTCTTGTATTTATTACAGGAGTATTGATCGTAATACATTGCGTTATATCTTATTTATCCAGATAATATGTTAATTACTTTCATTTAATATTCTATCACCTCTACGAGGTCTTAAAACTCCAGTATAAAAGGCTTTAAAGCTCTCTGAATATACGAACGAATATAACATGAGGAAATGGTAGGTGGAATTTACTAAATCCTCGCCTAAATGAAGAAAAGAGCAGTAATTTTGATTGTTGTGTACGGTAAATTTAGTTTATTAACAACTAAAAATTCTCGCTATTGCTGCGTTAATGTATGAAATATTTCGGACAATTTTAAACAGCGTTGTGAAGTTACAAACTAAGCAGAGCTTGGGTTGCGGCTGCTATGTTTCATACGTTTAATACTATTTATTAAAATTAAATTTGCAAGGGGAAATGTTATCGTACAGTTTGATTTTGAGGTACGTTATAAATATAATAGAATAGCATTGAATTTAAAAATTGCAATTCTAATTTTTAGTTTTTTCTTTTCTTTACATCTCATTGACTTTTTCTTAGCTAACATGCAATAATTGATTTATTGTGTAACTTAATATTGTGTTTAATATATGTATATATACAACAATTAATTTATATTTATTGAAATTCTGAATAAAACTGTAATGTAAAGAGTAAATATGCGAAATTTCCACCATCCTTTGTTTGCAATAAAAAATGTCATGGGAAACCTTTTCAGCGCGGCTTTGCCCGGCTAGTCAAAGGAAAAGCAAATCGCAGAGTACATGTTCCTGTGGGGTTTCCAGAATAAAAAATATCCCATGTTCTTTCGTAAATCTAAAGCTATCTTCATTCCAAATTTCATAGAAATTGATTCTTAAAGTTTCTAATATTAATAGCACATAACTGTATTAAAGCTTAGTACTGTTTAATTGAACCTTGTAAAATTAAATTAGCATTGTTATAAGTTTCCATGAAGTATGAACTATATAAAACATTCTTCGTGCATTTATTTCACAAAAAAATTAAAAGGTACTTGAATGTAATTAAACATTCTTAACACAGTTCAAAGGACCTTAATTACTCTTGATATAACCTCTTTCGTTACACATTTTATAAATAGGACACTTTTATATAAGTACCTTATTTTCATTATTAATTCTCTGTGCTAAATTATATTAAATTATAGTCTTTTTATATATATAAAACTATAATAAATAATCATTTTTCCAGCATCTTTTATCATATTTAAAAGACAATAAAATTTATGTGTAAGTAATTGAGCCAAGTTTACGTTATAACTTTGCAAAATTGTATGTGAAACAATAGGATAAGAGTCTGGCTAAATAATAGAAATACGTTTCATTGAAAGTATATTTTAGTCGAACTGGTGAATTGGCATATTGAGGGCGTCGTAGTGAATCGTAAAACTTTAAAGTTCATATGTATTATACAATATATGCAGTACATAACATGTACAGTAAATATAATATTCAATTAAATTATATCAACAAGCCATAAATGAATTTATATCAAAGAGCCATATTTTTAAGAGGGCGTAAATAATACTATAAGTCTAAAAATATAACTCAAATTTGTTTCAAAATAACGTATAAAACATCATTGAATGTAGAAAAAACTTAAATATTATTCTAACAAAGTCTATAGAACGTAAAAGTGAGGTAGAAACATTTAAACATTACTTTTTATGTTGTAAAACATTTCATCGTAATGAACACATTAAAAATAATCAATGTCTCATCAAGACAAATCACAATGTTTAAGAAGTTTTAAAAGGGGACATTGTTGTGTCGTTGGTATGTTTTTGCTTGGTTACTAATTATTTAACTCATAAAAACTCACGATATAAGACAATTCATGCTATATGGTTTAATTAAGCAAGCAACGCATAATTATTATATTTGGTGGGGTATTAAAGCAGCGATTAAAATTATAATTTTTGATACATCTTGTACACTATTAGTAAAAATTTTTGTACATAAGACTCACATTAAATGTGAAAAGTTATTAAAAGAAAAAAACTAAACCGCTCTCAAAGGTGAGAAAGGCTAACCCTTACCGAATTTGTGTCTAGATGAGTTCGAAATTTGTCAGCACAATATCATATCGAAGCTACATATGGACATACAATTTCAGTTGAATCGAATACCGGGAAATGGGTCAAATACTACTTCCAAGATTGGACCAACAAAATCAAACCAGGAAAGTCAATTAAACTTGTAAAAAGCTTTTCACTTTGATCTTTGCAAAAAGAAATACGCATCTTTTAAATATAATAAAAGTTATCTCTTATTGTTTATTGATTATTTAATTGGGTCAAATCCAGGTCAGGTCAAATGAAAATTATCTTGTGTGGAAAAAATAAAAAAATCACATTTTCAAGTAGGTATTATGGCTAAATTATAAAACATAACTAAAGTCTAAACCCTCATGTTTCTCAACGGACTGTTATTAATAACTTCCTTACTTATAACTACTCCAACCATATTTCTATTAAACAATGGACCTATTAAATTTCAACATTCAGGGAATATAAAATCATTGATTAATTATTCGTGGTTCTATGCGGCTCGCAGTTAAAAACCGCAATAAAATTAAGTGACGGAATTAACGAATTTACTCATTTAGCCTGTATTAAAAAGTAGTATTTCAAATTAAACCCTTAATTACTAGTAATACCGAAACCAGTATTTATCGTGTTCCTATACGAGTACATTCATTGTCAATAAATAATGTGTTAAACAAACTCAATTGCGACCAATATTGCTACGTAATAAACCCTTTTGTTAAAGATTTTATTTGGTATTGTTTGTAAACCAATTTATCGTCCACAGAGATTTTGTAACTCCATTTCGTGCTCAGCTTTATCTTGTTGAAAATATATACGAATAATATTTTCTACATCTACTTTTGCTCTTTAAATTGAATATTTCATGGGATGATTTTAGCTTCATTAAACAATCTAAAATTTATTGGCTTCATAAAAATAGTTTTAATGAAGCACTTAACTCACATGATTTGTTATATACTCGTATAGGTACTACATTATCTTTTCTATCTTGTTATTAACATTAATCATAGAAGAAGTACGAAATTTAATGAAACTCTGTTATAATTTGATGAAACGATGAAGTTTTTGTTAAATTTAAAACGTGGCGAGCTGTAGGGCATTAAAAATCTTCAACAATTCGTTTACAGAGATCATTTATGTGGGTGCAGTGATCACGATACGCGACCTTTATATTAAAGCTAATTATATGTACCTAAATCTGTTTGATATCAACCTTCCGATAAATTGAAACTACATTTCTTATGGAAAACATTCTCGTATTTGGAAGAATGTATCGAAATAGCATAATTGTTCGTTAATTAGATTGAGAGTTAATAAATCAGCGAATCAAATTTTAATTTTTAGGTACTATCGTGTTTTAAAAATTTATATAACTACTTAATCGGTTAAAAACAGCGTTCCTAGGTTTTAGCTTATCTATTATACGAATAATGAACCTACTTTTAAAGTCTGTTGTGAAGAGATATGTCTATCTATGCCAACCAACACCTGTGACCTAATAAGTTATCGATACTAGAAGTAACGTTTATAATAATTAAGCGTCTTATTTTAATTACGAAAGTTTAGAACTTGCAACAATATACAGTGTTTCATTCGGCCATTATTTTGTCGGAGCAATTTCTTTAAGATTTATAATTAAAATTTACTTTCCTATCTCAATTTGCACTTAAATACAAATTTGAATATTATCGTATCAGATAATATTCATAATATTTTACTAATTTAATATTCTATAAAAGTTAAATTATATTTCCAATTTCCTTTCACTACCATTAGTGCCTGCATCTGACGATTGTTTATTAATTATAAATTAATTGAGTATTGGACGGTGTAACGCAATTTCAACGTTCCTAAGAAATTATAATTATAATGTTGTAATTTTTATTATATCTGATATAGTAATCTTTTACCACGACACGAATTAATTATGACAGTAGACAGAAGACAGTATGTAAGTAATGTAACAGTAATGTAAAATTTATATTTATTTGTAAGAAACTTTTAATGGTAAGAAGTTCGCGAATCAAATAATGAACCATTACATTAAATTTTATTTGCATATTTTTGTTTCGATTTTATTCGAATGAGATACCAATATGCAAACCTTTGATTCAACAATATCATATTCATAATATGTATTTATTTTATAAGGATTAATTTAAATACTATAACGAGCAATACGAAGTTACCTTCGTAACTTTAAAAGTCTCTAAATTGCCTCAAGAATCGTAATAAATAAATAAATGCCTCATCAAGTTATCACGAGAACGTTTATTGCATTCGACAAAAGGGTGCTGCGATAAACTAGGGAACATTAAAATGCAATTAGAACATCAATTTGGCATTGAACTTAAACAGAAAATTGTTGCGAACTTACCTATATACCGGCTCGCGCTCTTCGCCATGGTTTCAGTCAGTTGACAGCAGAAGGATATAGAAACGAAACTCAAGAGCAACCCTTGATAAGTTTCCTTAATCATTGCTCACAATATATATCACAGTCACATATTATGTTGTTGTGGAACGGCGGTAAGGTCGAGAGGTGTCGGCACACGAGATGCGACTAAACGGCGGGCGCCTACACTTCACCAAACCGCCTGAAATGTACTGCGCAGTGCAGACGTATGTTACAATTTTAAATAGGTAAAAATCTAACCCAACTAGTAATACAATGCTTCATGTATAATACCCAATTAAGACATTTTAAACATAACGGCTTGTTATTTAAATTTCATGCAACTCCGCGGCGACGTGAAACTCACGATTTTCAGTAACATGCAATGCAAACATTTCTGAATATCGTATAGCTAGCTAGCTACGTGTACAAGACAGAATTTTACGAGCAAACCGTTTTTTTAAGGGTTAAAATTTTAACATCACTATTCTATTGGCACTTTACGTTTGTATCAGTCAAGGCCCGTTTCACTCGTTCAATTTATGTATGACCTGCTCTCGTGAAAAATACGAAAGTAAGTTTAAAAAATCGAGGAATAAGTTCTCATGTCGGTTTTATGTTCGAGTTTTTGTATGGAAAAGGTGAGCTATTTAGTGCTTTAAGTAGGAAGTAAAGGGAAGAATAATAAACATTTAAGTCAACTGCGTAGGTTAGGTACATGCGTTCATGGGTCGTCGGTTTATTGTGTATCCGGCTAATTTTAATTTATTATGAGCGTAATTTTAATACGAAGAGGCAATGATTGCGTATACGTACAAATATTTGAACTTCCGTTGTTCGTTAATTATATTGGACCTTATATTTGTTTCAAACGTTTAAAAATTGGGAATATTATAAAAGACCCCCAATTAAACCAATTAAACAATTGGAATTCATAAAATTTCGTATTGATTCATAATAATATGTACAAATAATTTATTTTTTATTGAGTTAGATAGTTTTCCGCTATCATAGCATTAAACTCCTATATTTCGTATAGTATTTAACCGATACATAAAATTTAATGTAATAAATTGAATGCCATAACATCTTTTTTAACACTGAAGATTTAGAGTTTATGTTACGCACTTTCTGTCGGTGAAAAATACGTCATAACATATTCATCAGTGAAAGATAAACTGCTACAATTTACCATAGTAAATGTAGGTATATATATGTGAAAATGAAAGGAAACTACTCCATGGTATTGTGACGTGGGACAATGGTACCAAAATAAAGCGTTTGTTGTACAAAATATGTACATTAGAGTAATACAGAGCATTCTATTCAAATCCTGTGCTCTGGTTTTAAAACTGCGAGTTCAATTTTGCGGAACATTTAAAAAGTATTTGTCGTATTTGCGTACTATATATTGCGTAGTGCAGGTAGCTTTTTTGTTTGCAATATAATTCCATTAAAATCTCTCATTTGTCACGTCTCTTCTAGTTTTTATTTATGTAATTCTTAGTTTAATGGACGTAGTTTGATTTAAGTACGTAATGCAAATAATATTGATAACTTTCCAGTTTATATTAATGTTAATCAGAAGCTTACTTATATAAATAGGAACAACCTTTAATTCAGGCTTCAGACTTCTATCAAACTTTGAATCTCATATAAAACTTTCACGTTATGAAATATATTAACAAATAGACTTATTTATATTAAATGAAAACTTGGAATTGGTTCGTATGTCTTGACAAGAACACAAATGAATATCGGTTAGCTGTCATAGCTGCGGGTTCTATTTATTTGACCCTTGGTTATGGCCTGAATATCGGACAGGTTGGTTTCATAGGGCTGCTGATAGTATGGAATTTTTATATGAGTTTTTTGCCATTCGCTTTACCTGTACATAGATTGTCTGGTAATAAAAGTGGGTTCTAGATGAACAACTACGGCAGCTATAGCATTACGATATATACTAGTACATTTCATGAGTTTTTGATGGATCTGTTTTTGAGGAACTTTCATTTGATGAAGAAAATCATTGAGTCATTTATAAGATAGTAGCTTTTCGCCCGCGGCTTCGCCCGCGTAGAGTTCGCTTATATCGCGCGACATGGTAAGGAGTGTTTTCTTCGCATTAAAAAGTATGTTTTATCTATTGTATTATGTATATCTATTGTATATATGTATTTAAAATGTAATCGCACCTATTACCCATACTTATATTTTCCACAGCTTCTCCTTGACCACCAGGTTGTCTGGAAGAGATCGCTGCCTTAGCGATAAGACCCCCTGTTGTGCTCGTGAATGTTTTAGTGTATATACATATTCTTTGTTACTTTATGTTATCATTGGTGCACAATAAAGTGTTTTTGTTTGTTTGTTTGTTTGTTTGTATGTTTTATTATTTCCCACGTTTAGCTTCATCTTCATACCAAGTTTCATCAAAATCGGTTTGATAATAACGAACTTTCATACAAACTTTCATCCCCTCTTTCAACCCTTTTTACCCTTTTTTCGCGATAAAAAATTTAATATTTTAATGTGTTGCCAAATAATACCAAAGTTGTTATCTATTCCTTAATAAAATCTTCTACATAGCCTCTTTTGTATGAAATCAATTGTTGTCAATAATCTAGGTGAAGTTATAGAAATTTACATGTAACAGAGCTAAGAAACATTTAGTGGTATAATAAGCTTTCTTGTTATCATATTTGTCGAACTCAAATCTTATAACTACAATTCATCGTAAATTAACACTTATATATCTAATTAATGCTAAGGTTGGTTTGTTTAAATGTCTAAACATTTATAGTGTATCAAAATGTTAGACAATAGACAGTTTTATCTCCTTTTAAGCCGAGTGACACTGGCTGGACTGCTAGTATAGTGTATTTTAGACCATTTTGACCGCTAGCAATAGGGATATATCAATATCCCTGTTGGAAACGTAACTGACAAATAAACTACGACTTTCTGTTTACATTTATAGGATAGATTTTTCTGTTTGAAAAATTACAAATAGTTTGTAGGCCGGTTAATTGACTGTTATACATATCTGAAGGATAGAAAACATTTGTTTAATTTATTTAATGTCATAGCGGGAAAGCAAGCTGATGACGTTGTCCGGTTTTAAGTGGTAAGGGATGTAGAAAGGATTATCATTGTTGTCGGTGAGATGAAATGGACAGGGCAAGGTCAGGAAAAGGATACGGGCTTCGGGTCCTCTTCCCATCGTATGAGATACTAGCATTTATATGCTACTAAAATCGTTGCACGCCGATCGGTGGGGGCGTATTACTTTCCCGGTGCGAGCTGGCCAAAGACTTCGTGCCGAAGCCTGCTCTCGACTCGACTAAATCAATTAATCATCAATTATTAAATATACGATAAATATCAGATTACTATCAAGTATAATTCTTTGAACCATATTGATCATATAATAATAATTTTTATTCATCTGTAAATTAAATTCAATAAAGATTTTATTCAGTACTTGCCCTGCAATTCCTCATCTCCTGATGATTATATGCACCGAGGTTTTAAATAAACGTTTGTGAATTATGAGCGGGCAAATCAATCAGTGTAATACAGTATGGGACGCAATGCAGTTACGTCTCCCCTCATGCAGGACTAATTATAATCTGATTGCGTGTGTTTGTACTTCACTGTAATCAAATAAAGATAATCTCGGGCTATAGTGAGAGTACCTTCAATGTTTGAGTTTGTTAAGCTTATTTGCTATATATATTGTTGTAACATTATACGTATTGGAGTGTTATGCGTATAATCTTTTGTTGTATTATGGTTGAAAAGTTATACATGTTTGGTAAAGTGACTTAAGGAATAAAGAAGAAGGAATCGACAAATTAACGAGCAGATACTGCGGACTTGGTAAATGTACAATTTACTGGTATCAAAAATTCTAAAAATGTCTATAATATATCATAAATGCCTTTACATTTTATTACATTCAGCAGGACAATAAGAAAATCTCTTTTCTTCTAACAGACGTATTAACAATATAAATAACGAAATGTATAAAATTTAATTTCCCGTGCAATTTAGAAATACAATGCAATTCGAAATGAGATCTGGTTGGCTTATACACTAAAGGAGCTAATGTCTTAGCGATTACAGTCTGTATATTTGCGGTCTTGAGTCCCGACTACATGTTGCCTCCATTTTAATTAACGTTCTTATCATGGACGACTCTAGAACTTTCATCAAAACTGTTGTCATATGTTAAAAATATTAATATAAAATTTGTTACATAAATAGCAATTTTATAAAAATAGCACTTTCATTCCAAATGTCATCCTCATAGGGGAGTGCTTAGGATCCGAGTGGTTTTTACATAATTAAAAAAATATATATTACAAATACACCTACTTATATTAGTGAAGTTGTCTTTCTTGAAAAATGTCTTGCTGAGGCAAGAGATTTTCTATATTTCATTTTTAAACTTATAACAATAATAACTTATTATTATTAGTTCTACACCCCGAATGTCATAAAATTTTTCCATTTAACAATTCAGTTCGTTACATAATAACATATATAACATATCATTAAAACATATATACGTATTTTGAACATTTTTATATGAACAATTATAATTCTTTAATCTTTTATGTATATTTTTAGTATTGTATATGTTCTTACATTTTAGTATTACCGAATTTCTTGAATAAAACCTCATTTTAAATTATGGCTGGCCATCAATCAATTTGAATGTGGAATTAAACAAAAATATAATAAGATATTTTTCATCGAAATTGGCGCCCTAATAAGCAATGAGAACGACAAATTTTCAAAGCTCTGGTTTAATTTGAATACGTAATCAAAAGAAATTTAAAATCTGGCGCAAATCGAGTACTGTATAAATTTACTGCAAATTTTCACTCAATCCTTTTCGTTATTGTAGTTTAGGGACAGAATAGACTTGTATTATTTTGTACGTAAAAAATTTGCCTAAGGGAATAACCTAATTCCATAAGTGAATACGTGAAGCGAAGAGTCACTCATGTGTTTTATTACAG
>NC_052104.1:3154510-3161068 GCF_012273895.1 Zerene cesonia
TCGTATTTAGAACATCACAAGTAATCTTTACGAAAATTAATTTGAAAGAAAGAAAGAAATAAATCAATTAATTGTCTATTAAATGAACAGCTCCGCACATACACAAAAATCTTAAGTAAAAAAGAAAAAAAAAATGCGAATTTTAAGAACATTATTTATTAAATAAATTATTAAATACAATATGCTTTCAAGCCTGTAAAAATCGTGCTCTTATATTGTGCTGAGTGAATACTAAATTAATTATTCTGCATCATAAGCATTACTGTATACACTAGCTTAATCCATGTATGTACTTCCATATATATTAGCTTGTATTATTTCGCTAGGTCAATTAAGTTGTATGATTATATGTATGGGCGTTGAAACTCATTTGAGCAACACGTAGAGGGTGGAATAGCCAACGTCCAGAGATTAGGCACGACTTTAATTAATTGAAATTCGAAATCACGATAGTATTATACC
The DNA here is from genome assembly GCF_012273895.1 of Zerene cesonia. NCBI lineage: Eukaryota > Metazoa > Arthropoda > Insecta > Lepidoptera > Pieridae > Zerene > Zerene cesonia. Next base: position 3,154,973 of record NC_052104.1, read on the forward strand.
GTTTAATGTAGTTACACTCTTTACTTGCTTAATTGGAACTTAATACTTTTTAGTTTATTTTGTATCTGTGCCGGAAGATTTAATTCATATATGTAGGTATATATCGCTGTCGTTGCTTACATCTTTATGTTATAAAGAGGAAACATTTGTGTTTTTGTATGTGTGTTTGTATTGTTTTCAAACAAAAACAGCTGGATAAATTAAAAAAAAAATCGTACACTATTAGAAAGCTACACCTTCACTTCACAATATTTAGCAAGTTTTAAGTAAATAAATATCGTTTCATAAACTTCTTTGATATATTTTTAAATACTCAAACATATGATAAAATTATTCATCAAATTTAAATAAAGGCATAAGAGTATGTAGGTTTTGATGCAAAATAGTTTTTAAAGTATGCAAAATTATTGTAGCAATAAATTTAACAATTCATAAAGACGTTATAAATTTAAACCAATTTACCAGATCGTATGTTAATAATTGATAGCTATCAGCCAAGGTCTATACCGAAACTGTTTCAGATGATAGTAATCTTTAATCTAAATAAGAGCAAACCTGTGAATTAGGTCGATCGATTGATTGATGCTTTAAGGTACCTACAGATACCTTGTAACGTCATGTCTAGTTGACTGGGTGTAGGTAATTATGACAGCAAAATATAATTACCAAAATGTTATACGAGCATAATGCATTGGTACATTGCAACACTTATTCGGATGATTAAAAAATTATTTAATTACATAAAAAGCTAGTTAAATTATGTACCACAATTATTATTATCTAACTGTATCGAGTGGATCACCCGCCGACGAACCCAAGGGTAAAAGTTAGTATTTTTGTAGCTAATGTCTCATTCTGATGTATAAGTATTATTGTAAAATTTCGAATCAATGAACTAGAAGATTACAAAATCCTTGTTATACAAATTTCATAAATTTTTGAACAAGACAAGTAAAACCTTGTCTTTATCTTAATATCCTATGAGTCTATGTTTATCCACTGGTCGTGGAATACAACCATATCCAATTGCAACGTAAATTTTATAGTACGGATACAAATAAAAAAAATTAAGCAAAGAATCTCCCCGTGACCACGCTCGCTGTAAAGTGTTCGAAACGTCGGGTTAATTATATAACGAATAAATCGCGTTTAAAATCCGTTAAAAAGTGTTTAATTTCTAAATGTATAATACTCGCGTAAAATCAAACACAAGAAAATTTAAGCAATGTTCAATTGCTGTATTACAAATCTGTTTTACGTTCTTCTATTCACGTAACTGTAATTAAGCAAAAAACTTCTTAAAAGTGTCAATTGCAAAATGTAAAAACTATTGCGAAATGCAGGTCATGTGGAGACTGTTGCTTCTCTCAATTTATGCTACGGCGTAGAACTAAAGAATAGCTAATGGGAACACGAACTAAGATTGCTACAATCGTAAAGTGAGAACGTGAATTTGTGAGAGAAACTGGCCAGTTATATGAATTAGTTATGAGATAGTCCACAAGAACCCTCTATTGTAGGATATGTAAATGTTTACGGTAGGGTTTGGAGTTTTTTAATAACGTCGCTATAATAATTCGCATTCTTTTTGGTGAAAATAGTGGCAATATTTTTATAGATCTTTTACTCATCATTTGAACTAGATTTTAAGTAAAAACTTTATGGTATTCATATACCTATAAGATATACACACTTTAGTTTTTAAATATCAGTAGATAAGGTGATTTCAATATGTATTTGTGATTATGAATAAGTCTTTTTTTAATCTTTTTGAGATTTAAGTAGTTACAACTATACCAATTACGTAGCTTATTATCATGTAATTAAAAACCTTTTATACGTTAAATGTATTTTTAACAAACAACGGTACATTAAACGACATTAAACATTAATTATTCCAAAATAATAAATACAATTCTTACTTAACAAAAATTAAAGCTATATAAAATTACACGCATTTCCACTACAATTATCTTGCAAAATACAAACATTGCAATTATATTAATTATGCTATGACAACGTTCGTAACGATATTTACTTAATTAATACACTAGACGTAGGTGATGTGGGGACAAACATACTAATTAGTTGTATCATCACTCATTTGAGCTTTAACTAAACCGCGGCGGGATTAATTGAAAATCGCCCTAAATACTATCTGAAAATTAGATGCCTAAATGGAATTTACAAATGAATTGGTGTGTAATGATCGAATGTCGCTGGGAATTGTATTTAATACTAAATTAATTATATATCAATAAACTCTTATTATGCATGATATTCATTGAGTTGTTAATAATTATATTGTAGTAGCGTCAACGAAACATTTAATTCGATTTATATTTAGAGAGATTTGTTATTGTAATTTAATATTATTATTTTTTTATTAGAGGATATTCTTGTATATACTACAACAACGAAATATACGCAGTTAATAAAAATGTATAAATAAATAATTCTTGGCAATGACGTTAATTTAGTACAAGGTCATGACATAAATATTTTATTTAAATTCGTTGCCAATACTGCAAGGGGTGATATGGTTAGCGTTAAATGTATGCTTAATAAGATAATAACACGGTTTACAGAGGTTTTGAACCCCCTATTTATGTAAAGGCTCTAAAAAACATTCTTCTAGATTTTTTTTTCTTATCGTAGGTAAGCCTCTAGAATGTTATTTCATTAGTAGATAGATACCAAGCATACAATGCGGTTGGCTCGAGGCTATCGTATAAGGCTGAACTGAACTGTTCTTATTTCGAGCAATATAAAAGTATGTAAAAACCTTATAATATAAAAACAAAATGCACATTCATATCTGAAGCTGGAGGCTTCACTTAGGGATTTCTCTATAGTAATATTAGCCTATTGGAATATCTACATTATAATGTTACTATCAAACATTTATTTCTTATCGAATTACAAGAAATGTAGTTAATATCTAGGTATTTATCAAATTTCATATTCATCAGTTGATTTTTGTAAAAACATCTGTCGTAAACTATAAAATCTGCTATAGATTTAGAAATCTGTGCTCAATAAGCGATTCGTCAACACAATATAAGCTTCATAGCAGTCAATGCATAGTTAACACCTAAGCCTATTATATACCACATTTCAGTCCAATCAACTGAAATAAAGTCTTTTCAAAAGTGGTAACACAAACGACAATAGTATTTCGACCAGCGGACGCTATTTTTATACAATTGTTAGTCCATTAAAATTGTTTAAAGTATTTTAAATAAAGCTATAATTAAGCGTACATTCCGTTATAAAGCTTTTCACACACACAAAAGCACACGTATGTCTACGCCATACAAACATTATAAAAGGAGCCTACACAGCTTAAACAAAGCGCGACTTTGTGAAACTTTCTGCAGTAAATATAACAAGTATTTAGATTCGCAAATATGGGACTGGGGGTAACACGTGAAATGAGGTTTATATGCTTACGCAGCGATTAACGTTTCGCCCAAAAACAATTTCTTAAATTGAAAATTTTATGGCGTTTACGTGAAGGTTAATAAAGATTTCAGTATATAACAATCATTTCTCTATCGCATTCGGATTATAACGTAACATTGTGTTGCATTTTTGTCATTAATATTTCAGTATACTATTTTGAGTAACCATTAATAATCAATCAGCCGTTTTTCATCAACCGCGTTTAAAACTTAGATAAATTTCAATAATATTTGTATAAGAACTATTTCTCGGATAACTTTCAACATTATACTATCTACTTATGTACCATTTTCTAAACACGTTTTATATTTTCCGTTCAATTATTCCAATTTCAGTATATTGCTTAACCAAATACTAAAAGACACATAGGAATATACTATAAGCATTTCAAAACAGAAACGTGGCTTTAACACAAGTTGTGAACATACCCAAGGTGAAACTTTAGCTGTTCAGTGGTCGCGTACCGCATCCACCGTAATTCCAATGATTATTTCTAAGCTACTGACTTACGCAGCTCTAAAAGATTCATTGAGTTAACATAAGGCGTTGGCGGTTCGTTGAATGGGTTAACCGTGTTGACAAATCAATGATGTGGAAATACTTCATAATATAGTTAACATAATTCTCTATTTGAGTAACTATAGGATAGCTAGTGCTGTTGAAGTGAATGAAATAAGAATAATATTAGATTGAAACGTTGAAATGTCTTTTCATCAGAAAGAGCTCTTCATGCGTCTTTTGTTTCGTGCTCAACGAAGAATTGAAAATACGGCATTGGAGCGATGTTAGAAAATTGGTATAATATAAGGCTATATCTACAGTTATTTAAATATAACCATTTGTGTTGTATTCATATTTACATATAAAGGAAAGTCAGTGTTAGCTACACCACTACAACTTAATAACTTAGGAACGTTTGTTGATTTTTGTTGGATTTCCCTCCACTTGGACTAGGATAATGGTAAATTTTTGTGGGTACAACTGGATATAAGTCCATAATATGCCAAAACTGTAGTTTCTTCTCTTCTAAGTACTACTCCTAATAAATGGTTTGTTTTTTTTTCCTTAATGCAATTTATAAAACTGCATATACAATTTAACTTGCAAGCTTTTCAAAACATAGCAGTTGCTTCATCACGGTACATTTGTGTTCGAACGAAGCATTGCTTTGTATTCTGTTGTTTTGTAATTGCCTTCTCTCATATTCAATCAGGCATATTATGCTATGCATAACGAGGTGCTGTCTTGTATTAAACACGGTAAATTGCTTTACGCAAGTAACGTTTTTGTTTAATATATAACTGTTTTCGTTTGAGATATCAGATTTTTTGAGTATTATGAAACAATTTTTTGCTATACATATAATGGAATTTAGAATTGCTTTTCGGATTTCGATCCTATATATTACTTTATACCTAAATTGTGCTTTCAATATTCATGCATAATTCGCAGTGTTGAGGATTTATTTTCACTTTTTTTTTACGTCATAGCGGGCAACTGAGCTGGTGGTTCGCCTGATGGTAAGCGATCACCACCGCCCATGAACATTCGCAAAGGTTGGTTCACTTATTTAAAATAAACATTTACTTCTTAAAATAAATAACATAAAAAAATATTGTTTCTTTAAAAGAGCAACTGTTTCATAAATATTGCACAGGAACATTTCAACCGCGGTTTTATGAAGTGTGTTGTCAATGCAAACATGTGGATGCAAATCAAATATTTATCTAAACTAAAAGTAAAAATAGAACTGTACATTCTATATGTATCTTTCAATAGATATATGAACTATGTCGTGGTGCAAAACGTGGTAAAAAATTAAAACAAATAAAGGCTTCATAACTCAAAGATCTTGAACATGAAAAAATAGTCCATAAAAAACGAACAAACCAAATATTTGTATTATGTTTTGTAAATAAAGTAATGTAAAATAACAATAAGAAGAACATTTTATGGACTTAATTAGTAGTGCATTTCGTCTGTTTTCACTAAAAAGAATAACAGTATCATACGTGTTGGTTATATAAAAACGCTTAAAGTATTATGTGATGATTCAGCACTCGAGCTCGCATCAAACGATTGCGCTTAATTACACACGAATCGGATGGTGCAAAAATCGACCAATTAAATAGAGTTTCAGTTAAAATCTGCTTTCAACACACATGACATTTCATTTGTAGATAAAACTGTATGGCCGATGGAGCCTCGTTTGCGCAGACCTAAATGATTTTACTCTTCAATTGATATTGCTATTGACTCAATGGACTTTAGAAGGTTGGTTGTGCTTTTAGGAGTTTTTGCACGGTTTTAGTCATTAAAGTAAACTCATTAATAATATAAAATAGCACTCAATGGTTTATGACAATAGAAATTAAAGACTTACGGATAACCCTTGTATTTAATCATGTATTTAATTGTTATCCTATTGGTGTTCGCTATCGCTTATTATTAAAGAAATATTTAATAATTTATATATACTCGATAAAACAAAATCTCGAGCTCAAATACAGCCTCGGGTCTATATAGATAAGACCCGCATAGGGGTTGATATTCTAGACTTTCCTTTGTATTGGAAACCTTTTCTATGGTAATGTATTTTGGTTTTTATTTTATTATCTTACCTTTGTTCTT
>NC_052104.1:3162068-3163524 GCF_012273895.1 Zerene cesonia
GCCCACTCCAGTCTCTGTTGGAAACTCTATTCTCGAAGTTGTTGACGAATATGTCTACCTTGGACAAACCGTTCAATTGGGTAGGTCCAATTTCGGGAAAGAGGTCAATCGTCGAATCCGACTCGGATGGGCAGCGTTCGGGAAGTTAATTAACATCTTTTCATCCAAAATCCCTCAGTGCCTGAAGACAAAAGTCTTCGAGCAATGTGTGTTGCCAGTGATGACATATGGAACAGAAACGTGGTCTCTAACCCTGGGCCTTGTGCACAAGCTCAGCGTCGCTCAACGTGCTATGGAAAGGGCTATGCTTGGAGTTTCCCTACGAGATCGAATCAGAAATGAGGAAATCCGTAGGAGAACCGGAGTCACCGACATAGCTCACCGGATTAGCACGTTGAAGTGGCGATGGGCTGGGCATATAGCCCGTAGAACCGATGGCCGTTGGGGCAAAAAGGTTCTGGAATGGAGACCACGTACTGGCCGACGAAGCGTGGGACGTCCACCCACGAGATGGACAGATGACCTGGTCCGAGTGGCGGGGAGCCGCTGGATGCAGGCCGCCAGTGACCGATCTAGGTGGAAATCCTTGAGGGAGGCCTTTGTCCAGCAGTGGACGTCCCATGGCTGAAACGACGACGACGACGACGACCTTTGTTCTTAGAATCGAGTTATCACAGGTTTCATCTTGTGATAACTCGATACCTATATATACTCGATACCGATAGTGAGACGCATGCAGTCTTAACTTTGCCTTCATGCGATGAATAGAACAGGCAAAAGTATTATTCATAATATAAAACCATGGATAAATCGAGATCTAAGATAGGACTTTCACTTAAGGAGGAGTTTGAAGGGAAATAATAACGTGTTTAATCCTACAAACATGTATCTTACATCTAAAAATTGTGTTAGATTGTCACGCTAGCAAAGCCGCTAATGATCTTGTATTGATGGAGCCTCTTTGTGGTCACCCGTAAGTCGTTAAGAAATTCTGACGATCTGAGATGTCTGCTCATGTTACATTGACAACAAAAAAATACAAAAGCTCGAGTCATCATTATATATATTATAACAAGAATAATGGAGCAGAAAATAAATGAAAAATAATGTTAACAAGTTCTGTAAAACCCTGTGGTGTTAAGATACATCTTCACACCCAAAAAACAGTAAACAGGTTATTTTAGATGTAATTTTCAGAATAAATAAAGAAAATTGCCAAGTTTAAGATAAATTGCCCTAGACTGCCCTTGGCACGGATCCCTTTTGGATTATTTCAAATGGCTGAATTGCATGTTTCCGATCAGTGGGCCAAATGTTGCTATGATAAAGTTTGGCGGCTCTATCTATTTCATGCTATGTTTATTTATTAAACTTAAAGAAATATAATCCTCTATATGCTAACTGATTGACACTAGTTAAATAGAAAACGAAAAACGATTTTTTTTTTTTTTTTTTT